>NC_139956.1:48467066-48477066 GCF_963454915.1 Gymnoscopelus microlampas
TCTACTTAGGCTGGGCTGCTAAAGGTTAGAGGTGACATTTTTCAGCAGTGACATTTTGTTAGTTAGTGCTGCATTCATAAACATGACGATTGCTCATTCAGTCAGTCTGCCAAATGAAAAAAGCTTACAGCACCTGGTATTCCCAGGCGGTCTCCCATCCAAGTACTAACCAGGCCCGACCCTGCTTAGCTTCCGAGATCGGACGAGATCGGGCGTGTTCAGGGTGGTATGGCCGTAAGCAACAGCAGCAGCGGCCGGTAGGCCTTATATAGATGACAGTGGCCCTGCTGTGGAGTGTGTTTATTCCTTTACTCTACTTAGGCTGGGCTGCTAAAGGTTAGAGGTGACATTTTTCAGCAGTGACATTTTGTTAGTTAGTGCTGCATTCATAAACATGACGATTGCTCATTCAGTCAGTCTGCCAAATGAAAAAAGCTTACAGCACCTGGTATTCCCAGGCGGTCTCCCATCCAAGTACTAACCAGGCCCGACCCTGCTTAGCTTCCGAGATCGGACGAGATCGGGCGTGTTCAGGGTGGTATGGCCGTAAGCAACAGCAGCAGCGGCCGGTAGGCCTTATATAGATGACAGTGGCCCTGCTGTGGAGTGTGTTTATTCCTTTACTCTACTTAGGCTGGGCTGCTAAAGGTTAGAGGTGACATTTTTCAGCAGTGACATTTTGTTAGTTAGTGCTGCATTCATAAACATGACGATTGCTCATTCAGTCAGTCTGCCAAATGAAAAAAGCTTACAGCACCTGGTATTCCCAGGCGGTCTCCCATCCAAGTACTAACCAGGCCCGACCCTGCTTAGCTTCCGAGATCGGACGAGATCGGGCGTGTTCAGGGTGGTATGGCCGTAAGCAACAGCAGCAGCGGCCGGTAGGCCTTACATAGATGACAGTGGCCCTGCTGTGGAGTGTGTTTATTCCTTTACTCTACTTAGGCTGGGCTGCTAAAGGTTAGAGGTGACATTTTTCAGCAGTGACATTTTGTTAGTTAGTGCTGCATTCATAAACATGACGATTGCTCATTCAGTCAGTCTGCCAAATGAAAAAAGCTTACAGCACCTGGTATTCCCAGGCGGTCTCCCATCCAAGTACTAACCAGGCCCGACCCTGCTTAGCTTCCGAGATCGGACGAGATCGGGCGTGTTCAGGGTGGTATGGCCGTAAGCAACAGCAGCAGCGGCCGGTAGGCTTTATATAGATGACAGTGGCCCTGCTGTGGAGTGTGTTTATTCCTTTACTCTACTTAGGCTGGGCTGCTAAAGGTTAGAGGTGACATTTTTCAGCAGTGACATTTTGTTAGTTAGTGCTGCATTCATAAACATGACGATTGCTCATTCAGTCAGTCTGCCAAATGAAAAAAGCTTACAGCACCTGGTATTCCCAGGCGGTCTCCCATCCAAGTACTAACCAGGCCCGACCCTGCTTAGCTTCCGAGATCGGACGAGATCGGGCGTGTTCAGGGTGGTATGGCCGTAAGCAACAGCAGCAGCGGCCGGTAGGCCTTACATAGATGACAGTGGCCCTGCTGTGGAGTGTGTTTATTCCTTTACTCTACTTAGGCTGGGCTGCTAAAGGTTAGAGGTGACATTTTTCAGCAGTGACATTTTGTTAGTTAGTGCTGCATTCATAAACATGACGATTGCTCATTCAGTCAGTCTGCCAAATGAAAAAAGCTTACAGCACCTGGTATTCCCAGGCGGTCTCCCATCCAAGTACTAACCAGGCCCGACCCTGCTTAGCTTCCGAGATCGGACGAGATCGGGCGTGTTCAGGGTGGTATGGCCGTAAGCAACAGCAGCAGCGGCCGGTAGGCGTTATATAGATGACAGTGGCCCTGCTGTGGAGTGTGTTTATTCCTTTACTCTACTTAGGCTGGGCTGCTAAAGGTTAGAGGTGACATTTTTCAGCAGTGACATTTTGTTAGTTAGTGCTGCATTCATAAACATGACGATTGCTCATTCAGTCAGTCTGCCAAATGAAAAAAGCTTACAGCACCTGGTATTCCCAGGCGGTCTCCCATCCAAGTACTAACCAGGCCCGACCCTGCTTAGCTTCCGAGATCGGACGAGATCGGGCGTGTTCAGGGTGGTATGGCCGTAAGCAACAGCAGCAGCGGCCGGTAGGCCTTACATAGATGACAGTGGCCCTGCTGTGGAGTGTGTTTATTCCTTTACTCTACTTAGGCTGGGCTGCTAAAGGTTAGAGGTGACATTTTTCAGCAGTGACATTTTGTTAGTTAGTGCTGCATTCATAAACATGACGATTGCTCATTCAGTCAGTCTGCCAAATGAAAAAAGCTTACAGCACCTGGTATTCCCAGGCGGTCTCCCATCCAAGTACTAACCAGGCCCGACCCTGCTTAGCTTCCGAGATCGGACGAGATCGGGCGTGTTCAGGGTGGTATGGCCGTAAGCAACAGCAGTAGCGGCCGGTAGGCCTTATATAGATGAGAGTGGCCTTGCTGTGGAGTGTGTCTATTCCTTTACTCTACTTAGGCTGGGCTGCTAAAGGTTAGAGGTGACATTTTTCAGCAGTGACATTTTGTTAGTTAGTGCTGCATTCATAAACATGACGATTGCTCATTCAGTCAGTCTGCCAAATGAAAAAAGCTTACAGCACCTGGTATTCCCAGGCGGTCTCCCATCCAAGTACTAACCAGGCCCGACCCTGCTTAGCTTCCGAGATCGGACGAGATCGGGCGAGATCGGGCGTGTTCAGGGTGGTATGGCCGTAAGCAACAGCAGCAGCGGCCGGTAGGCCTTATATAGATGACAGTGGCCCTGCTGTGGAGTGTGTTTATTCCTTTACTCTACTTAGGCTGGGCTGCTAAAGGTTAGAGGTGACATTTTTCAGCAGTGACATTTTGTTAGTTAGTGCTGCATTCATAAACATGACGATTGCTCATTCAGTCAGTCTGCCAAATGAAAAAAGCTTACAGCACCTGGTATTCCCAGGCGGTCTCCCATCCAAGTACTAACCAGGCCCGACCCTGCTTAGCTTCCGAGATCGGGCGTGTTCAGGGTGGTATGGCCCTAAGCAACAGCAGCAGCGGCCGGTAGGCCTTATATAGATGACAGTGGCCCTGCTGTGGAGTGTGTTTATTCCTTTACTCTACTTAGGCTGGGCTGCTAAAGGTTAGAGGTGACATTTTTCAGCAGTGACATTTTGTTAGTTAGTGCTGCATTCATAAACATGACGATTGCTCATTCAGTCAGTCTGCCAAATGAAAAAAGCTTACAGCACCTGGTATTCCCAGGCGGTCTCCCATCCAAGTACTAACCAGGCCCGACCCTGCTTAGCTTCCGAGATCGGACGAGATCGGGCGAGATCGGGCGTGTTCAGGGTGGTATGGCCGTAAGCAACAGCAGCAGCGGCCGGTAGGCCTTATATAGATGACAGTGGCCCTGCTGTGGAGTGTGTTTATTCCTTTACTCTACTTAGGCTGGGCTGCTAAAGGTTAGAGGTGACATTTTTCAGCAGTGACATTTTGTTAGTTAGTGCTGCATTCATAAACATGACGATTGCTCATTCAGTCAGTCTGCCAAATGAAAAAAGCTTACAGCACCTGGTATTCCCAGGCGGTCTCCCATCCAAGTACTAACCAGGCCCGACCCTGCTTAGCTTCCGAGATCGGGCGTGTTCAGGGTGGTATGGCCCTAAGCAACAGCAGCAGCGGCCGGTAGGCCTTATATAGATGACAGTGGCCCTGCTGTGGAGTGTGTTTATTCCTTTACTCTACTTAGGCTGGGCTGCTAAAGGTTAGAGGTGACATTTTTCAGCAGTGACATTTTGTTAGTTAGTGCTGCATTCATAAACATGACGATTGCTCATTCAGTCAGTCTGCCAAATGAAAAAAGCTTACAGCACCTGGTATTCCCAGGCGGTCTCCCATCCAAGTACTAACCAGGCCCGACCCTGCTTAGCTTCCGAGATCGGACGAGATCGGGCGTGTTCAGGGTGGTATGGCCGTAAGCAACAGCAGCAGCGGCCGGTAGGCATTATATAGATGACAGTGGCCCTGCTGTGGAGTGTGTTTATTCCTTTACTCTACTTAGGCTGGGCTGCTAAAGGTTAGAGGTGACATTTTTCAGCAGTGACATTTTGTTAGTTAGTGCTGCATTCATAAACATGACGATTGCTCATTCAGTCAGTCTGCCAAATGAAAAAAGCTTACAGCACCTGGTATTCCCAGGCGGTCTCCCATCCAAGTACTAACCAGGCCCGACCCTGCTTAGCTTCCGAGATCGGACGAGATCGGGCGTGTTCAGGGTGGTATGGCCGTAAGCAACAGCAGTAGCGGCCGGTAGGCCTTATATAGATGAGAGTGGCCTTGCTGTGGAGTGTGTCTATTCCTTTACTCTACTTAGACTGGGCTGCTAAAGGTTAGAGGTGACATTTTTCAGCAGTGACATTTTGTTAGTTAGTGCTGCATTCATAAACATGACGATTGCTCATTCAGTCAGTCTGCCAAATGAAAAAAGCTTACAGCACCTGGTATTCCCAGGCGGTCTCCCATCCAAGTACTAACCAGGCCCGACCCTGCTTAGCTTCCGAGATCGGACGAGATCGGGCGTGTTCAGGGTGGTATGGCCGTAAGCAACAGCAGCAGCGGCCGGTAGGCATTATATAGATGACAGTGGCCCTGCTGTGGAGTGTGTTTATTCCTTTACTCTACTTAGGCTGGGCTGCTAAAGGTTAGAGGTGATATTTTTCAGCAGTGACATTTTGTTAGTTAGTGCTGCATTCATAAACATGACGATTGCTCATTCAGTCAGTCTGCTAAATGAAAAAAGCTTACAGCACCTGGTATTCCCAGGCGGTCTCCCATCCAAGTACTAACCAGGCCCGACCCTGCTTAGCTTCCGAGATCGGACGAGATCGGGCGTGTTCAGGGTGGTATGGCCGTAAGCAACAGCAGCAGCGGCCGGTAGGCGTTATATAGATGACAGTGGCCCTGCTGTGGAGTGTGTTTATTCCTTTACTCTACTTAGGCTGGGCTGCTAAAGGTTAGAGGTGACATTTTTCAGCAGTGACATTTTGTTAGTTAGTGCTGCATTCATAAACATGACGATTGCTCATTCAGTCAGTCTGCCAAATGAAAAAAGCTTACAGCACCTGGTATTCCCAGGCGGTCTCCCATCCAAGTACTAACCAGGCCCGACCCTGCTTAGCTTCCGAGATCGGACGAGATCGGGCGTGTTCAGGGTGGTATGGCCGTAAGCAACAGCAGCAGCGGCCGGTAGGCCTTATATAGATGACAGTGGCCCTGCTGTGGAGTGTGTTTAGTCCTTTACTCTACTTAGGCTGGGCTGCTAAAGGTTAGAGGTGACATTTTTCAGCAGTGACATTTTGTTAGTTAGTGCTGCATTCATAAACATGACGATTGCTCATTCAGTCAGTCTGCCAAATGAAAAAAGCTTACAGCACCTGGTATTCCCAGGCGGTCTCCCATCCAAGTACTAACCAGGCCCGACCCTGCTTAGCTTCCGAGATCGGACGAGATCGGGCGTGTTCAGGGTGGTATGGCCGTAAGCAACAGCAGCAGCGGCCGGTAGGCATTATATAGATGACAGTGGCCCTGCTGTGGAGTGTGTTTATTCCTTTACTCTACTTAGGCTGGGCTGCTAAAGGTTAGAGGTGACATTTTTCAGCAGTGACATTTTGTTAGTTAGTGCTGCATTCATAAACATGACGATTGCTCATTCAGTCAGTCTGCCAAATGAAAAAAGCTTACAGCACCTGGTATTCCCAGGCGGTCTCCCATCCAAGTACTAACCAGGCCCGACCCTGCTTAGCTTCCGAGATCGGACGAGATCGGGCGTGTTCAGGGTGGTATGGCCGTAAGCAACAGCAGCAGCGGCCGGTAGGCCTTACATAGATGACAGTGGCCCTGCTGTGGAGTGTGTTTATTCCTTTACTCTACTTAGGCTGGGCTGCTAAAGGTTAGAGGTGACATTTTTCAGCAGTGACATTTTGTTAGTTAGTGCTGCATTCATAAACATGACGATTGCTCATTCAGTCAGTCTGCCAAATGAAAAAAGCTTACAGCACCTGGTATTCCCAGGCGGTCTCCCATCCAAGTACTAACCAGACCCGACCCTGCTTAGCTTCCGAGATCGGACGAGATCGGGCGTGTTCAGGGTGGTATGGCCGTAAGCAACAGCAGCAGCGGCCGGTAGGCGTTATATAGATGACAGTGGCCCTGCTGTGGAGTGTGTTTATTCCTTTACTCTACTTAGGCTGGGCTGCTAAAGGTTAGAGGTGACATTTTTCAGCAGTGACATTTTGTTAGTTAGTGCTGCATTCATAAACATGACGATTGCTCATTCAGTCAGTCTGCCAAATGAAAAAAGCTTACAGCACCTGGTATTCCCAGGCGGTCTCCCATCCAAGTACTAACCAGGCCCGACCCTGCTTAGCTTCCGAGATCGGACGAGATCGGGCGTGTTCAGGGTGGTATGGCCGTAAGCAACAGCAGCAGCGGCCGGTAGGCCTTACATAGATGACAGTGGCCCTGCTGTGGAGTGTGTTTATTCCTTTACTCTACTTAGGCTGGGCTGCTAAAGGTTAGAGGTGACATTTTTCAGCAGTGACATTTTGTTAGTTAGTGCTGCATTCATAAACATGACGATTGCTCATTCAGTCAGTCTGCCAAATGAAAAAAGCTTACAGCACCTGGTATTCCCAGGCGGTCTCCCATCCAAGTACTAACCAGGCCCGACCCTGCTTAGCTTCCGAGATCGGACGAGATCGGGCGTGTTCAGGGTGGTATGGCCGTAAGCAACAGCAGTAGCGGCCGGTAGGCCTTATATAGATGAGAGTGGCCTTGCTGTGGAGTGTGTCTATTCCTTTACTCTACTTAGGCTGGGCTGCTAAAGGTTAGAGGTGACATTTTTCAGCAGTGACATTTTGTTAGTTAGTGCTGCATTCATAAACATGACGATTGCTCATTCAGTCAGTCTGCCAAATGAAAAAAGCTTACAGCACCTGGTATTCCCAGGCGGTCTCCCATCCAAGTACTAACCAGGCCCGACCCTGCTTAGCTTCCGAGATCGGACGAGATCGGGCGTGTTCAGGGTGGTATGGCCGTAAGCAACAGCATCAGCTGCCGGTAGGCCTTATATAGATGACAGTGGCCCTGCTGTGGAGTGTGTTTATTCCTTTACTCTACTTAGGCTGGGCTGCTAAAGGTTAGAGGTGACATTTTTCAGCAGTGACATTTTGTTAGTTAGTGCTGCATTCATAAACATGACGATTGCTCATTCAGTCAGTCTGCCAAATGAAAAAAGCTTACAGCACCTGGTATTCCCAGGCGGTCTCCCATCCAAGTACTAACCAGGCCCGACCCTGCTTAGCTTCCGAGATCGGACGAGATCGGGCGTGTTCAGGGTGGTATGGCCGTAAGCAACAGCATCAGCTGCCGGTAGGCCTTATATAGATGACAGTGGCCCTGCTGTGGAGTGTGTTTATTCCTTTACTCTACTTAGGCTGGGCTGCTAAAGGTTAGAGGTGACATTTTTCAGCAGTGACATTTTGTTAGTTAGTGCTGCATTCATAAACATGACGATTGCTCATTCAGTCAGTCTGCCAAATGAAAAAAGCTTACAGCACCTGGTATTCCCAGGCGGTCTCCCATCCAAGTACTAACCAGGCCCGACCCTGCTTAGCTTCCGAGATCGGACGAGATCGGGCGTGTTCAGGGTGGTATGGCCGTAAGCAACAGCAGCAGCTGCCGGTAGGCATTATATAGATGACAGTGGCCCTGCTGTGGAGTGTGTTTATTCCTTTACTCTACTTAGGCTGGGCTGCTAAAGGTTAGAGGTGACATTTTTCAGCAGTGACATTTTGTTAGTTAGTGCTGCATTCATAAACATGACGATTGCTCATTCAGTCAGTCTGCCAAATGAAAAAAGCTTACAGCACCTGGTATTCCCAGGCGGTCTCCCATCCAAGTACTAACCAGGCCCGACCCTGCTTAGCTTCCGAGATCGGGCGTGTTCAGGGTGGTATGGCCCTAAGCAACAGCAGCAGCGGCCGGTAGGCCTTATATAGATGACAGTGGCCCTGCTGTGGAGTGTGTTTATTCCTTTACTCTACTTAGGCTGGGCTGCTAAAGGTTAGAGGTGACATTTTTCAGCAGTGACATTTTGTTAGTTAGTGCTGCATTCATAAACATGACGATTGCTCATTCAGTCAGTCTGCCAAATGAAAAAAGCTTACAGCACCTGGTATTCCCAGGCGGTCTCCCATCCAAGTACTAACCAGGCCCGACCCTGCTTAGCTTCCGAGATCGGACGAGATCGGGCGAGATCGGGCGTGTTCAGGGTGGTATGGCCGTAAGCAACAGCAGCAGCGGCCGGTAGGCCTTATATAGATGACAGTGGCCCTGCTGTGGAGTGTGTTTATTCCTTTACTCTACTTAGGCTGGGCTGCTAAAGGTTAGAGGTGACATTTTTCAGCAGTGACATTTTGTTAGTTAGTGCTGCATTCATAAACATGACGATTGCTCATTCAGTCAGTCTGCCAAATGAAAAAAGCTTACAGCACCTGGTATTCCCAGGCGGTCTCCCATCCAAGTACTAACCAGGCCCGACCCTGCTTAGCTTCCGAGATCGGGCGTGTTCAGGGTGGTATGGCCCTAAGCAACAGCAGCAGCGGCCGGTAGGCCTTATATAGATGACAGTGGCCCTGCTGTGGAGTGTGTTTATTCCTTTACTCTACTTAGGCTGGGCTGCTAAAGGTTAGAGGTGACATTTTTCAGCAGTGACATTTTGTTAGTTAGTGCTGCATTCATAAACATGACGATTGCTCATTCAGTCAGTCTGCCAAATGAAAAAAGCTTACAGCACCT
Source organism: Gymnoscopelus microlampas (assembly GCF_963454915.1). NCBI lineage: Eukaryota > Metazoa > Chordata > Actinopteri > Myctophiformes > Myctophidae > Gymnoscopelus > Gymnoscopelus microlampas. The sequence goes on from NC_139956.1 coordinate 48,475,928, forward strand.
GGTATTCCCAGGCGGTCTCCCATCCAAGTACTAACCAGGCCCGACCCTGCTTAGCTTCCGAGATCGGACGAGATCGGGCGTGTTCAGGGTGGTATGGCCGTAAGCAACAGCAGCAGCGGCCGGTAGGCCTTATATAGATGACAGTGGCCCTGCTGTGGAGTGTGTTTATTCCTTTACTCTACTTAGGCTGGGCTGCTAAAGGTTAGAGGTGACATTTTTCAGCAGTGACATTTTGTTAGTTAGTGCTGCATTCATAAACATGACGATTGCTCATTCAGTCAGTCTGCCAAATGAAAAAAGCTTACAGCACCTGGTATTCCCAGGCGGTCTCCCATCCAAGTACTAACCAGGCCCGACCCTGCTTAGCTTCCGAGATCGGACGAGATCGGGCGTGTTCAGGGTGGTATGGCCGTAAGCAACAGCAGCAGCGGCCGGTAGGCATTATATAGATGACAGTGGCCCTGCTGTGGAGTGTGTTTATTCCTTTACTCTACTTAGGCTGGGCTGCTAAAGGTTAGAGGTGACATTTTTCAGCAGTGACATTTTGTTAGTTAGTGCTGCATTCATAAACATGACGATTGCTCATTCAGTCAGTCTGCCAAATGAAAAAAGCTTACAGCACCTGGTATTCCCAGGCGGTCTCCCATCCAAGTACTAACCAGGCCCGACCCTGCTTAGCTTCCGAGATCGGACGAGATCGGGCGTGTTCAGGGTGGTATGGCCGTAAGCAACAGCAGTAGCGGCCGGTAGGCCTTATATAGATGAGAGTGGCCTTGCTGTGGAGTGTGTCTATTCCTTTACTCTACTTAGACTGGGCTGCTAAAGGTTAGAGGTGACATTTTTCAGCAGTGACATTTTGTTAGTTAGTGCTGCATTCATAAACATGACGATTGCTCATTCAGTCAGTCTGCCAAATGAAAAAAGCTTACAGCACCTGGTATTCCCAGGCGGTCTCCCATCCAAGTACTAACCAGGCCCGACCCTGCTTAGCTTCCGAGATCGGACGAGATCGGGCGTGTTCAGGGTGGTATGGCCGTAAGCAACAGCAGCAGCGGCCGGTAGGCATTATATAGATGACAGTGGCCCTGCTGTGGAGTGTGTTTATTCCTTTACTCTACTTAGGCTGGGCTGCTAAAGGT
>NC_139956.1:48482066-48484566 GCF_963454915.1 Gymnoscopelus microlampas
ACATTTTTCAGCAGTGACATTTTGTTAGTTAGTGCTGCATTCATAAACATGACGATTGCTCATTCAGTCAGTCTGCCAAATGAAAAAAGCTTACAGCACCTGGTATTCCCAGGCGGTCTCCCATCCAAGTACTAACCAGGCCCGACCCTGCTTAGCTTCCGAGATCGGACGAGATCGGGCGTGTTCAGGGTGGTATGGCCGTAAGCAACAGCAGTAGCGGCCGGTAGGCATTATATAGATGAGAGTGGCCTTGCTGTGGAGTGTGTCTATTCCTTTACTCTACTTAGGCTGGGCTGCTAAAGGTTAGAGGTGACATTTTTCAGCAGTGACATTTTGTTAGTTAGTGCTGCATTCATAAACATGACGATTGCTCATTCAGTCAGTCTGCCAAATGAAAAAAGCTTACAGCACCTGGTATTCCCAGGCGGTCTCCCATCCAAGTACTAACCAGGCCCGACCCTGCTTAGCTTCCGAGATCGGACGAGATCGGGCGTGTTCAGGGTGGTATGGCCGTAAGCAACAGCATCAGCTGCCGGTAGGCCTTATATAGATGACAGTGGCCCTGCTGTGGAGTGTGTTTATTCCTTTACTCTACTTAGGCTGGGCTGCTAAAGGTTAGAGGTGACATTTTTCAGCAGTGACATTTTGTTAGTTAGTGCTGCATTCATAAACATGACGATTGCTCATTCAGTCAGTCTGCCAAATGAAAAAAGCTTACAGCACCTGGTATTCCCAGGCGGTCTCCCATCCAAGTACTAACCAGGCCCGACCCTGCTTAGCTTCCGAGATCGGACGAGATCGGGCGTGTTCAGGGTGGTATGGCCGTAAGCAACAGCAGCAGCGGCCGGTAGGCCTTACATAGATGACAGTGGCCCTGCTGTGGAGTGTGTTTATTCCTTTACTCTACTTAGGCTGGGCTGCTAAAGGTTAGAGGTGACATTTTTCAGCAGTGACATTTTGTTAGTTAGTGCTGCATTCATAAACATGACGATTGCTCATTCAGTCAGTCTGCCAAATGAAAAAAGCTTACAGCACCTGGTATTCCCAGGCGGTCTCCCATCCAAGTACTAACCAGGCCCGACCCTGCTTAGCTTCCGAGATCGGACGAGATCGGGCGTGTTCAGGGTGGTATGGCCGTAAGCAACAGCAGCAGCGGCCGGTAGGCCTTACATAGATGACAGTGGCCCTGCTGTGGAGTGTGTTTATTCCTTTACTCTACTTAGGCTGGGCTGCTAAAGGTTAGAGGTGACATTTTTCAGCAGTGACATTTTGTTAGTTAGTGCTGCATTCATAAACATGACGATTGCTCATTCAGTCAGTCTGCCAAATGAAAAAAGCTTACAGCACCTGGTATTCCCAGGCGGTCTCCCATCCAAGTACTAACCAGGCCCGACCCTGCTTAGCTTCCGAGATCGGACGAGATCGGGCGTGTTCAGGGTGGTATGGCCGTAAGCAACAGCAGCAGCGGCCGGTAGGCCTTACATAGATGACAGTGGCCCTGCTGTGGAGTGTGTTTATTCCTTTACTCTACTTAGGCTGGGCTGCTAAAGGTTAGAGGTGACATTTTTCAGCAGTGACATTTTGTTAGTTAGTGCTGCATTCATAAACATGACGATTGCTCATTCAGTCAGTCTGCCAAATGAAAAAAGCTTACAGCACCTGGTATTCCCAGGCGGTCTCCCATCCAAGTACTAACCAGGCCCGACCCTGCTTAGCTTCCGAGATCGGACGAGATCGGGCGTGTTCAGGGTGGTATGGCCGTAAGCAACAGCAGCAGCGGCCGGTAGGCCTTACATAGATGACAGTGGCCCTGCTGTGGAGTGTGTTTATTCCTTTACTCTACTTAGGCTGGGCTGCTAAAGGTTAGAGGTGACATTTTTCAGCAGTGACATTTTGTTAGTTAGTGCTGCATTCATAAACATGACGATTGCTCATTCAGTCAGTCTGCCAAATGAAAAAAGCTTACAGCACCTGGTATTCCCAGGCGGTCTCCCATCCAAGTACTAACCAGGCCCGACCCTGCTTAGCTTCCGAGATCGGACGAGATCGGGCGTGTTCAGGGTGGTATGGCCGTAAGCAACAGCAGTAGCGGCCGGTAGGCATTATATAGATGAGAGTGGCCTTGCTGTGGAGTGTGTCTATTCCTTTACTCTACTTAGGCTGGGCTGCTAAAGGTTAGAGGTGACATTTTTCAGCAGTGACATTTTGTTAGTTAGTGCTGCATTCATAAACATGACGATTGCTCATTCAGTCAGTCTGCCAAATGAAAAAAGCTTACAGCACCTGGTATTCCCAGGCGGTCTCCCATCCAAGTACTAACCAGGCCCGACCCTGCTTAGCTTCCGAGATCGGACGAGATCGGGCGTGTTCAGGGTGGTATGGCCGTAAGCAACAGCATCAGCTGCCGGTAGGCCTTATATAGATGACAGTGGCCCTGCTGTGGAGTGTGTTTATTCCTTTACTCTACTTAGGCTGGGCTGCTAAAGGTTAGAGGTGACAT
>NC_139956.1:48492066-48494566 GCF_963454915.1 Gymnoscopelus microlampas
ACATTTTGTTAGTTAGTGCTGCATTCATAAACATGACGATTGCTCATTCAGTCAGTCTGCCAAATGAAAAAAGCTTACAGCACCTGGTATTCCCAGGCGGTCTCCCATCCAAGTACTAACCAGGCCCGACCCTGCTTAGCTTCCGAGATCGGACGAGATCGGGCGTGTTCAGGGTGGTATGGCCGTAAGCAACAGCATCAGCTGCCGGTAGGCCTTATATAGATGACAGTGGCCCTGCTGTGGAGTGTGTTTATTCCTTTACTCTACTTAGGCTGGGCTGCTAAAGGTTAGAGGTGACATTTTTCAGCAGTGACATTTTGTTAGTTAGTGCTGCATTCATAAACATGACGATTGCTCATTCAGTCAGTCTGCTAAATGAAAAAAGCTTACAGCACCTGGTATTCCCAGGCGGTCTCCCATCCAAGTACTAACCAGGCCCGACCCTGCTTAGCTTCCGAGATCGGACGAGATCGGGCGTGTTCAGGGTGGTATGGCCGTAAGCAACAGCAGCAGCTGCCGGTAGGCATTATATAGATGACAGTGGCCCTGCTGTGGAGTGTGTTTATTCCTTTACTCTACTTAGGCTGGGCTGCTAAAGGTTAGAGGTGACATTTTTCAGCAGTGACATTTTGTTAGTTAGTGCTGCATTCATAAACATGACGATTGCTCATTCAGTCAGTCTTCCAAATGAAAAAAGCTTACAGCACCTGGTATTCCCAGGCGGTCTCCCATCCAAGTACTAACCAGGCCCGACCCTGCTTAGCTTCCGAGATCGGACGAGATCGGGCGTGTTCAGGGTGGTATGGCCGTAAGCAACAGCAGAAGCGGCCGGTAGGCAATATATAGATGAGAGTGTACCTGCTGTGGAGTGTGTTTATTCCTTTACTCTACTTAGGCTGGGCTGCTAAAGGTTAGAGGTGACATTTTTCAGCAGTGACATTTTGTTAGTTAGTGCTGCATTCATAAACATGACGATTGCTCATTCAGTCAGTCTGCTAAATGAAAAAAGCTTACAGCACCTGGTATTCCCAGGCGGTCTCCCATCCAAGTACTAACCAGGCCCGACCCTGCTTAGCTTCCGAGATCGGACGAGATCGGGCGTGTTCAGGGTGGTATGGCCGTAAGCAACAGCAGCAGCTGCCGGTAGGCATTATATAGATGACAGTGGCCCTGCTGTGGAGTGTGTTTATTCCTTTACTCTACTTAGGCTGGGCTGCTAAAGGTTAGAGGTGACATTTTTCAGCAGTGACATTTTGTTAGTTAGTGCTGCATTCATAAACATGACGATTGCTCATTCAGTCAGTCTTCCAAATGAAAAAAGCTTACAGCACCTGGTATTCCCAGGCGGTCTCCCATCCAAGTACTAACCAGGCCCGACCCTGCTTAGCTTCCGAGATCGGACGAGATCGGGCGTGTTCAGGGTGGTATGGCCGTAAGCAACAGCAGAAGCGGCCGGTAGGCAATATATAGATGAGAGTGTACCTGCTGTGGAGTGTGTTTATTCCTTTACTCTACTTAGGCTGGGCTGCTAAAGGTTAGAGGTGACATTTTTCAGCAGTGACATTTTGTTAGTTAGTGCTGCATTCATAAACATGACGATTGCTCATTCAGTCAGTCTGCCAAATGAAAAAAGCTTACAGCACCTGATATTCCCAGGCGGTCTCCCATCCAAGTACTAACCAGGCCCGACCCTGCTTAGCTTCCGAGATCGGACGAGATCGGGCGTGTTCAGGGTGGTATGGCCGTAAGCAACAGCAGCAGCGGCCGGTAGGCATTATATAGATGACAGTGGCCCTGCTGTGGAGTGTGTTTATTCCTTTACTCTACTTAGGCTGGGCTGCTAAAGGTTAGAGGTGATATTTTTCAGCAGTGACATTTTGTTAGTTAGTGCTGCATTCATAAACATGACGATTGCTCATTCAGTCAGTCTGCTAAATGAAAAAAGCTTACAGCACCTGGTATTCCCAGGCGGTCTCCCATCCAAGTACTAACCAGGCCCGACCCTGCTTAGCTTCCGAGATCGGACGAGATCGGGCGTGTTCAGGGTGGTATGGCCGTAAGCAACAGCAGCAGCGGCCGGTAGGCGTTATATAGATGACAGTGGCCCTGCTGTGGAGTGTGTTTATTCCTTTACTCTACTTAGGCTGGGCTGCTAAAGGTTAGAGGTGACATTTTTCAGCAGTGACATTTTGTTAGTTAGTGCTGCATTCATAAACATGACGATTGCTCATTCAGTCAGTCTGCCAAATGAAAAAAGCTTACAGCACCTGGTATTCCCAGGCGGTCTCCCTTCCAAGTACTAACCAGGCCCGACCCTGCTTAGCTTCCGAGATCGGACGAGATCGGGCGTGTTCAGGGTGGTATGGCCGTAAGCAACAGCAGCAGCGGCCGGTAGGCCTTATATAGATGACAGTGGCCCTGCTGTGGAGTGTGTTTATTCCTTTACTCTACTTAGGCTGGGCTGCTAAAGGTTAGAGGTGACATTTTTCAGCAGTGACAT
>NC_139956.1:48517066-48534566 GCF_963454915.1 Gymnoscopelus microlampas
TCATTCAGTCAGTCTGCTAAATGAAAAAAGCTTACAGCACCTGGTATTCCCAGGCGGTCTCCCATCCAAGTACTAACCAGGCCCGACCCTGCTTAGCTTCCGAGATCGGACGAGATCGGGCGTGTTCAGGGTGGTATGGCCGTAAGCAACAGCAGCAGCGGCCGGTAGGCGTTATATAGATGACAGTGGCCCTGCTGTGGAGTGTGTTTATTCCTTTACTCTACTTAGGCTGGGCTGCTAAAGGTTAGAGGTGACATTTTTCAGCAGTGACATTTTGTTAGTTAGTGCTGCATTCATAAACATGACGATTGCTCATTCAGTCAGTCTGCCAAATGAAAAAAGCTTACAGCACCTGGTATTCCCAGGCGGTCTCCCATCCAAGTACTAACCAGGCCCGACCCTGCTTAGCTTCCGAGATCGGACGAGATCGGGCGTGTTCAGGGTGGTATGGCCGTAAGCAACAGCAGCAGCGGCCGGTAGGCCTTATATAGATGACAGTGGCCCTGCTGTGGAGTGTGTTTATTCCTTTACTCTACTTAGGCTGGGCTGCTAAAGGTTAGAGGTGACATTTTTCAGCAGTGACATTTTGTTAGTTAGTGCTGCATTCATAAACATGACGATTGCTCATTCAGTCAGTCTGCCAAATGAAAAAAGCTTACAGCACCTGGTATTCCCAGGCGGTCTCCCATCCAAGTACTAACCAGGCCCGACCCTGCTTAGCTTCCGAGATCGGACGAGATCGGGCGTGTTCAGGGTGGTATGGCCGTAAGCAACAGCAGCAGCGGCCGGTAGGCCTTATATAGATGACAGTGGCCCTGCTGTGGAGTGTGTTTATTCCTTTACTCTACTTAGGCTGGGCTGCTAAAGGTTAGAGGTGACATTTTTCAGCAGTGACATTTTGTTAGTTAGTGCTGCATTCATAAACATGACGATTGCTCATTCAGTCAGTCTGCCAAATGAAAAAAGCTTACAGCACCTGGTATTCCCAGGCGGTCTCCCATCCAAGTACTAACCAGGCCCGACCCTGCTCAGCTTCCGAGATCGGACGAGATCGGGCGTGTTCAGGGTGGTATGGCCGTAAGCAACAGCAGCAGCGGCCGGTAGGCATTATATAGATGACAGTGGCCCTGCTGTGGAGTGTGTTTATTCCTTTACTCTACTTAGGCTGGGCTGCTAAAGGTTAGAGGTGACATTTTTCAGCAGTGACATTTTGTTAGTTAGTGCTGCATTCTTAAACATGACGATTGCTCATTCAGTCAGTCTGCCAAATGAAAAAAGCTTACAGCACCTGGTATTCCCAGGCGGTCTCCCATCCAAGTACTAACCAGGCCCGACCCTGCTTAGCTTCCGAGATCGGACGAGATCGGGCGTGTTCAGGGTGGTATGGCCGTAAGCAACAGCAGTAGCGGCCGGTAGGCCTTATATAGATGAGAGTGGCCTTGCTGTGGAGTGTGTCTATTCCTTTACTCTACTTAGACTGGGCTGCTAAAGGTTAGAGGTGACATTTTTCAGCAGTGACATTTTGTTAGTTAGTGCTGCATTCATAAACATGACGATTGCTCATTCAGTCAGTCTGCCAAATGAAAAAAGCTTACAGCACCTGGTATTCCCAGGCGGTCTCCCATCCAAGTACTAACCAGGCCCGACCCTGCTTAGCTTCCGAGATCGGACGAGATCGGGCGTGTTCAGGGTGGTGTGGCCGTAAGCAACAGCATCAGCTGCCGGTAGGCCTTATATAGATGACAGTGGCCCTGCTGTGGAGTGTGTTTATTCCTTTACTCTACTTAGGCTGGGCTGCTAAAGGTTAGAGGTGACATTTTTCAGCAGTGACATTTTGTTAGTTAGTGCTGCATTCATAAACATGACGATTGCTCATTCAGTCAGTCTGCTAAATGAAAAAAGCTTACAGCACCTGGTATTCCCAGGCGGTCTCCCATCCAAGTACTAACCAGGCCCGACCCTGCTTAGCTTCCGAGATCGGACGAGATCGGGCGTGTTCAGGGTGGTATGGCCGTAAGCAACAGCAGCAGCTGCCGGTAGGCATTATATAGATGACAGTGGCCCTGCTGTGGAGTGTGTTTATTCCTTTACTCTACTTAGGCTGGGCTGCTAAAGGTTAGAGGTGACATTTTTCAGCAGTGACATTTTGTTAGTTAGTGCTGCATTCATAAACATGACGATTGCTCATTCAGTCAGTCTTCCAAATGAAAAAAGCTTACAGCACCTGGTATTCCCAGGCGGTCTCCCATCCAAGTACTAACCAGGCCCGACCCTGCTTAGCTTCCGAGATCGGACGAGATCGGGCGTGTTCAGGGTGGTATGGCCGTAAGCAACAGCAGTAGCGGCCGGTAGGCAATATATAGATGAAAGTGGCCCTGCTGTGGAGTGTGTTTATTCCTTTACTCTACTTAGGCTGGGCTGCTAAAGGTTAGAGGTGACATTTTTCAGCAGTGACATTTTGTTAGTTAGTGCTGCATTCATAAACATGACGATTGCTCATTCAGTCAGTCTGCCAAATGAAAAAAGCTTACAGCACCTGGTATTCCCAGGCGGTCTCCCATCCAAGTACTAACCAGGCCCGACCCTGCTTAGCTTCCGAGATCGGACGAGATCGGGCGTGTTCAGGGTGGTATGGCCGTAAGCAACAGCAGCAGCGGCCAGTAGGCATTATATAGATGACAGTGGCCCTGCTGTGGAGTGTGTTTATTCCTTTACTCTACTTAGGCTGGGCTGCTAAAGGTTAGAGGTGATATTTTTCAGCAGTGACATTTTGTTAGTTAGTGCTGCATTCATAAACATGACGATTGCTCATTCAGTCAGTCTGCCAAATGAAAAAAGCTTACAGCACCTGGTATTCCCAGGCGGTCTCCCATCCAAGTACTAACCAGGCCCGACCCTGCTTAGCTTCCGAGATCGGACGAGATCGGGCGTGTTCAGGGTGGTATGGCCGTAAGCAACAGCAGCAGCGGCCGGTAGGCCTTATATAGATGACAGTGGCCCTGCTGTGGAGTGTGTTTATTCCTTTACTCTACTTAGGCTGGGCTGCTAAAGGTTAGAGGTGACATTTTTCAGCAGTGACATTTTGTTAGTTAGTGCTGCATTCATAAACATGACGATTGCTCATTCAGTCAGTCTGCCAAATGAAAAAAGCTTACAGCACCTGGTATTCCCAGGCGGTCTCCCATCCAAGTACTAACCAGGCCCGACCCTGCTTAGCTTCCGAGATCGGACGAGATCGGGCGTGTTCAGGGTGGTATGGCCGTAAGCAACAGCAGCAGCGGCCGGTAGGCGTTATATAGATGACAGTGGCCCTGCTGTGGAGTGTGTTTATTCCTTTACTCTACTTAGGCTGGGCTGCTAAAGGTTAGAGGTGACATTTTTCAGCAGTGACATTTTGTTAGTTAGTGCTGCATTCATAAACATGACGATTGCTCATTCAGTCAGTCTGCCAAATGAAAAAAGCTTACAGCACCTGGTATTCCCAGGCGGTCTCCCATCCAAGTACTAACCAGGCCCGACCCTGCTTAGCTTCCGAGATCGGACGAGATCGGGCGTGTTCAGGGTGGTATGGCCGTAAGCAACAGCAGCAGCGGCCGGTAGGCTTTATATAGATGACAGTGGCCCTGCTGTGGAGTGTGTTTATTCCTTTACTCTACTTAGGCTGGGCTGCTAAAGGTTAGAGGTGACATTTTTCAGCAGTGACATTTTGTTAGTTAGTGCTGCATTCATAAACATGACGATTGCTCATTCAGTCAGTCTGCCAAATGAAAAAAGCTTACAGCACCTGGTATTCCCAGGCGGTCTCCCATCCAAGTACTAACCAGGCCCGACCCTGCTTAGCTTCCGAGATCGGACGAGATCGGGCGTGTTCAGGGTGGTATGGCCGTAAGCAACAGCAGCAGCGGCCGGTAGGCCTTACATAGATGACAGTGGCCCTGCTGTGGAGTGTGTTTATTCCTTTACTCTACTTAGGCTGGGCTGCTAAAAGTTAGAGGTGACATTTTTCAGCAGTGACATTTTGTTAGTTAGTGCTGCATTCATAAACATGACGATTGCTCATTCAGTCAGTCTGCCAAATGAAAAAAGCTTACAGCACCTGGTATTCCCAGGCGGTCTCCCATCCAAGTACTAACCAGGCCCGACCCTGCTTAGCTTCCGAGATCGGACGAGATCGGGCGTGTTCAGGGTGGTATGGCCGTAAGCAACAGCAGCAGCGGCCGGTAGGCCTTACATAGATGACAGTGGCCCTGCTGTGGAGTGTGTTTATTCCTTTACTCTACTTAGGCTGGGCTGCTAAAGGTTAGAGGTGACATTTTTCAGCAGTGACATTTTGTTAGTTAGTGCTGCATTCATAAACATGACGATTGCTCATTCAGTCAGTCTGCCAAATGAAAAAAGCTTACAGCACCTGGTATTCCCAGGCGGTCTCCCATCCAAGTACTAACCAGGCCCGACCCTGCTTAGCTTCCGAGATCGGACGAGATCGGGCGTGTTCAGGGTGGTATGGCCGTAAGCAACAGCAGTAGCGGCCGGTAGGCCTTATATAGATGAGAGTGGCCTTGCTGTGGAGTGTGTCTATTCCTTTACTCTACTTAGGCTGGGCTGCTAAAGGTTAGAGGTGACATTTTTCAGCAGTGACATTTTGTTAGTTAGTGCTGCATTCATAAACATGACGATTGCTCATTCAGTCAGTCTGCCAAATGAAAAAAGCTTACAGCACCTGGTATTCCCAGGCGGTCTCCCATCCAAGTACTAACCAGGCCCGACCCTGCTTAGCTTCCGAGATCGGACGAGATCGGGCGTGTTCAGGGTGGTATGGCCGTAAGCAACAGCAGCAGCGGCCGGTAGGCCTTATATAGATGACAGTGGCCCTGCTGTGGAGTGTGTTTATTCCTTTACTCTACTTAGGCTGGGCTGCTAAAGGTTAGAGGTGACATTTTTCAGCAGTGACATTTTGTTAGTTAGTGCTGCATTCATAAACATGACGATTGCTCATTCAGTCAGTCTGCCAAATGAAAAAAGCTTACAGCACCTGGTATTCCCAGGCGGTCTCCCATCCAAGTACTAACCAGGCCCGACCCTGCTTAGCTTCCGAGATCGGACGAGATCGGGCGTGTTCAGGGTGGTATGGCCGTAAGCAACAGCAGCAGCGGCCGGTAGGCCTTACATAGATGACAGTGGCCCTGCTGTGGAGTGTGTTTATTCCTTTACTCTACTTAGGCTGGGCTGCTAAAGGTTAGAGGTGACATTATTCAGCAGTGACATTTTGTTAGTTAGTGCTGCATTCATAAACATGACGATTGCTCATTCAGCCAGTCTGCCAAATGAAAAAAGCTTACAGCACCTGGTATTCCCAGGCGGTCTCCCATCCAAGTACTAACCAGGCCCGACCCTGCTTAGCTTCCGAGATCGGACGAGATCGGGCGTGTTCAGGGTGGTATGGCCGTAAGCAACAGCAGCAGCGGCCGGTAGGCCTTACATAGATGACAGTGGCCCTGCTGTGGAGTGTGTTTATTCCTTTACTCTACTTAGGCTGGGCTGCTAAAGGTTAGAGGTGACATTTTTCAGCAGTGACATTTTGTTAGTTAGTGCTGCATTCATAAACATGACGATTGCTCATTCAGTCAGTCTGCCAAATGAAAAAAGCTTACAGCACCTGGTATTCCCAGGCGGTCTCCCATCCAAGTACTAACCAGGCCCGACCCTGCTTAGCTTCCGAGATCGGACGAGATCGGGCGTGTTCAGGGTGGTATGGCCGTAAGCAACAGCAGTAGCGGCCGGTAGGCCTTATATAGATGAGAGTGGCCTTGCTGTGGAGTGTGTCTATTCCTTTACTCTACTTAGGCTGGGCTGCTAAAGGTTAGAGGTGACATTTTTCAGCAGTGACATTTTGTTAGTTAGTGCTGCATTCATAAACATGACGATTGCTCATTCAGTCAGTCTGCCAAATGAAAAAAGCTTACAGCACCTGGTATTCCCAGGCGGTCTCCCATCCAAGTACTAACCAGGCCCGACCCTGCTTAGCTTCCGAGATCGGACGAGATCGGGCGTGTTCAGGGTGGTATGGCCGTAAGCAACAGCAGCAGCGGCCGGTAGGCCTTATATAGATGACAGTGGCCCTGCTGTGGAGTGTGTTTATTCCTTTACTCTACTTAGGCTGGGCTGCTAAAGGTTAGAGGTGACATTTTTCAGCAGTGACATTTTGTTAGTTAGTGCTGCATTCATAAACATGACGATTGCTCATTCAGTCAGTCTGCCAAATGAAAAAAGCTTACAGCACCTGGTATTCCCAGGCGGTCTCCCATCCAAGTACTAACCAGGCCCGACCCTGCTTAGCTTCCGAGATCGGACGAGATCGGGCGTGTTCAGGGTGGTATGGCCGTAAGCAACAGCAGCAGCGGCCGGTAGGCTTTATATAGATGACAGTGGCCCTGCTGTGGAGTGTGTTTATTCCTTTACTCTACTTAGGCTGGGCTGCTAAAGGTTAGAGGTGACATTTTTCAGCAGTGACATTTTGTTAGTTAGTGCTGCATTCATAAACATGACGATTGCTCATTCAGTCAGTCTGCCAAATGAAAAAAGCTTACAGCACCTGGTATTCCCAGGCGGTCTCCCATCCAAGTACTAACCAGGCCCGACCCTGCTTAGCTTCCGAGATCGGACGAGATCGGGCGTGTTCAGGGTGGTATGGCCGTAAGCAACAGCAGCAGCGGCCGGTAGGCCTTACATAGATGACAGTGGCCCTGCTGTGGAGTGTGTTTATTCCTTTACTCTACTTAGGCTGGGCTGCTAAAGGTTAGAGGTGACATTATTCAGCAGTGACATTTTGTTAGTTAGTGCTGCATTCATAAACATGACGATTGCTCATTCAGCCAGTCTGCCAAATGAAAAAAGCTTACAGCACCTGGTATTCCCAGGCGGTCTCCCATCCAAGTACTAACCAGGCCCGACCCTGCTTAGCTTCCGAGATCGGACGAGATCGGGCGTGTTCAGGGTGGTATGGCCGTAAGCAACAGCAGCAGCGGCCGGTAGGCGTTATATAGATGACAGTGGCCCTGCTGTGGAGTGTGTTTATTCCTTTACTCTACTTAGGCTGGGCTGCTAAAGGTTAGAGGTGACATTTTTCAGCAGTGACATTTTGTTAGTTAGTGCTGCATTCATAAACATGACGATTGCTCATTCAGTCAGTCTGCCAAATGAAAAAAGCTTACAGCACCTGGTATTCCCAGGCGGTCTCCCATCCAAGTACTAACCAGGCCCGACCCTGCTTAGCTTCCGAGATCGGACGAGATCGGGCGTGTTCAGGGTGGTATGGCCGTAAGCAACAGCAGCAGCGGCCGGTAGGCCTTACATAGATGACAGTGGCCCTGCTGTGGAGTGTGTTTATTCCTTTACTCTACTTAGGCTGGGCTGCTAAAGGTTAGAGGTGACATTTTTCAGCAGTGACATTTTGTTAGTTAGTGCTGCATTCATAAACATGACGATTGCTCATTCAGTCAGTCTGCCAAATGAAAAAAGCTTACAGCACCTGGTATTCCCAGGCGGTCTCCCATCCAAGTACTAACCAGGCCCGACCCTGCTTAGCTTCCGAGATCGGACGAGATCGGGCGTGTTCAGGGTGGTATGGCCGTAAGCAACAGCAGTAGCGGCCGGTAGGCCTTATATAGATGAGAGTGGCCTTGCTGTGGAGTGTGTCTATTCCTTTACTCTACTTAGGCTGGGCTGCTAAAGGTTAGAGGTGACATTTTTCAGCAGTGACATTTTGTTAGTTAGTGCTGCATTCATAAACATGACGATTGCTCATTCAGTCAGTCTGCCAAATGAAAAAAGCTTACAGCACCTGGTATTCCCAGGCGGTCTCCCATCCAAGTACTAACCAGGCCCGACCCTGCTTAGCTTCCGAGATCGGACGAGATCGGGCGTGTTCAGGGTGGTATGGCCGTAAGCAACAGCATCAGCTGCCGGTAGGCCTTATATAGATGACAGTGGCCCTGCTGTGGAGTGTGTTTATTCCTTTACTCTACTTAGGCTGGGCTGCTAAAGGTTAGAGGTGACATTTTTCAGCAGTGACATTTTGTTAGTTAGTGCTGCATTCATAAACATGACGATTGCTCATTCAGTCAGTCTGCCAAATGAAAAAAGCTTACAGCACCTGGTATTCCCAGGCGGTCTCCCATCCAAGTACTAACCAGGCCCGACCCTGCTTAGCTTCCGAGATCGGACGAGATCGGGCGTGTTCAGGGTGGTATGGCCGTAAGCAACAGCAGCAGCTGCCGGTAGGCATTATATAGATGACAGTGGCCCTGCTGTGGAGTGTGTTTATTCCTTTATTCTACTTAGGCTGGGCTGCTAAAGGTTAGAGGTGACATTTTTCAGCAGTGACATTTTGTTAGTTAGTGCTGCATTCATAAACATGACGATTGCTCATTCAGTCAGTCTGCCAAATGAAAAAAGCTTACAGCACCTGGTATTCCCAGGCGGTCTCCCATCCAAGTACTAACCAGGCCCGACCCTGCTTAGCTTCCGAGATCGGACGAGATCGGGCGTGTTCAGGGTGGTATGGCCGTAAGCAACAGCAGCAGCGGCCGGTAGGCGTTATATAGATGACAGTGGCCCTGCTGTGGAGTGTGTTTATTCCTTTACTCTACTTAGGCTGGGCTGCTAAAGGTTAGAGGTGACATTTTTCAGCAGTGACATTTTGTTAGTTAGTGCTGCATTCATAAACATGACGATTGCTCATTCAGTCAGTCTGCTAAATGAAAAAAGCTTACAGCACCTGGTATTCCCAGGCGGTCTCCCATCCAAGTACTAACCAGGCCCGACCCTGCTTAGCTTCCGAGATCGGACGAGATCGGGCGTGTTCAGGGTGGTATGGCCGTAAGCAACAGCAGCAGCGGCCGGTAGGCGTTATATAGATGACAGTGGCCCTGCTGTGGAGTGTGTTTATTCCTTTACTCTACTTAGGCTGGGCTGCTAAAGGTTAGAGGTGACATTTTTCAGCAGTGACATTTTGTTAGTTAGTGCTGCATTCATAAACATGACGATTGCTCATTCAGTCAGTCTGCCAAATGAAAAAAGCTTACAGCACCTGGTATTCCCAGGCGGTCTCCCATCCAAGTACTAACCAGGCCCGACCCTGCTTAGCTTCCGAGATCGGACGAGATCGGGCGTGTTCAGGGTGGTATGGCCGTAAGCAACAGCAGCAGCGGCCGGTAGGCCTTATATAGATGACAGTGGCCCTGCTGTGGAGTGTGTTTATTCCTTTACTCTACTTAGGCTGGGCTGCTAAAGGTTAGAGGTGACATTTTTCAGCAGTGACATTTTGTTAGTTAGTGCTGCATTCATAAACATGACGATTGCTCATTCAGTCAGTCTGCTAAATGAAAAAAGCTTACAGCACCTGGTATTCCCAGGCGGTCTCCCATCCAAGTACTAACCAGGCCCGACCCTGCTTAGCTTCCGAGATCGGACGAGATCGGGCGTGTTCAGGGTGGTATGGCCGTAAGCAACAGCAGCAGCGGCCGGTAGGCCTTATATAGATGACAGTGGCCCTGCTGTGGAGTGTGTTTATTCCTTTACTCTACTTAGGCTGGGCTGCTAAAGGTTAGAGGTGACATTTTTCAGCAGTGACATTTTGTTAGTTAGTGCTGCATTCATAAACATGACGATTGCTCATTCAGTCAGTCTGCCAAATGAAAAAAGCTTACAGCACCTGGTATTCCCAGGCGGTCTCCCATCCAAGTACTAACCAGGCCCGACCCTGCTTAGCTTCCGAGATCGGACGAGATCGGGCGTGTTCAGGGTGGTATGGCCGTAAGCAACAGCAGCAGCGGCCGGTAGGCCTTATATAGATGACAGTGGCCCTGCTGTGGAGTGTGTTTATTCCTTTACTCTACTTAGGCTGGGCTGCTAAAGGTTAGAGGTGACATTTTTCAGCAGTGACATTTTGTTAGTTAGTGCTGCATTCATAAACATGACGATTGCTCATTCAGTCAGTCTGCCAAATGAAAAAAGCTTACAGCACCTGGTATTCCCAGGCGGTCTCCCATCCAAGTACTAACCAGGCCCGACCCTGCTTAGCTTCCGAGATCGGACGAGATCGGGCGTGTTCAGGGTGGTATGGCCGTAAGCAACAGCAGCAGCGGCCGGTAGGCCTTATATAGATGACAGTGGCCCTGCTGTGGAGTGTGTTTATTCCTTTACTCTACTTAGGCTGGGCTGCTAAAGGTTAGAGGTGACATTTTTCAGCAGTGACATTTTGTTAGTTAGTGCTGCATTCATAAACATGACGATTGCTCATTCAGTCAGTCTGCCAAATGAAAAAAGCTTACAGCACCTGGTATTCCCAGGCGGTCTCCCATCCAAGTACTAACCAGGCCCGACCCTGCTTAGCTTCCGAGATCGGACGAGATTGGGCGTGTTCAGGGTGGTATGGCCGTAAGCAACAGCAGCAGCGGCCGGTAGGCCTTATATAGATGACAGTGGCCCTGCTGTGGAGTGTGTTTATTCCTTTACTCTACTTAGGCTGGGCTGCTAAAGGTTAGAGGTGACATTTTTCAGCAGTGACATTTTGTTAGTTAGTGCTGCATTCATAAACATGACGATTGCTCATTCAGTCAGTCTGCCAAATGAAAAAAGCTTACAGCACCTGGTATTCCCAGGCGGTCTCCCATCCAAGTACTAACCAGGCCCGACCCTGCTTAGCTTCCGAGATCGGACGAGATCGGGCGTGTTCAGGGTGGTATGGCCGTAAGCAACAGCAGCAGCGGCCGGTAGGCCTTACATAGATGACAGTGGCCCTGCTGTGGAGTGTGTTTATTCCTTTACTCTACTTAGGCTGGGCTGCTAAAGGTTAGAGGTGACATTATTCAGCAGTGACATTTTGTTAGTTAGTGCTGCATTCATAAACATGACGATTGCTCATTCAGCCAGTCTGCCAAATGAAAAAAGCTTACAGCACCTGGTATTCCCAGGCGGTCTCCCATCCAAGTACTAACCAGGCCCGACCCTGCTTAGCTTCCGAGATCGGACGAGATCGGGCGTGTTCAGGGTGGTATGGCCGTAAGCAACAGCAGCAGCGGCCGGTAGGCGTTATATAGATGACAGTGGCCCTGCTGTGGAGTGTGTTTATTCCTTTACTCTACTTAGGCTGGGCTGCTAAAGGTTAGAGGTGACATTTTTCAGCAGTGACATTTTGTTAGTTAGTGCTGCATTCATAAACATGACGATTGCTCATTCAGTCAGTCTGCCAAATGAAAAAAGCTTACAGCACCTGGTATTCCCAGGCGGTCTCCCATCCAAGTACTAACCAGGCCCGACCCTGCTTAGCTTCCGAGATCGGACGAGATCGGGCGTGTTCAGGGTGGTATGGCCGTAAGCAACAGCAGCAGCGGCCGGTAGGCCTTACATAGATGACAGTGGCCCTGCTGTGGAGTGTGTTTATTCCTTTACTCTACTTAGGCTGGGCTGCTAAAGGTTAGAGGTGACATTTTTCAGCAGTGACATTTTGTTAGTTAGTGCTGCATTCATAAACATGACGATTGCTCATTCAGTCAGTCTGCCAAATGAAAAAAGCTTACAGCACCTGGTATTCCCAGGCGGTCTCCCATCCAAGTACTAACCAGGCCCGACCCTGCTTAGCTTCCGAGATCGGACGAGATCGGGCGTGTTCAGGGTGGTATGGCCGTAAGCAACAGCAGTAGCGGCCGGTAGGCCTTATATAGATGAGAGTGGCCTTGCTGTGGAGTGTGTCTATTCCTTTACTCTACTTAGGCTGGGCTGCTAAAGGTTAGAGGTGACATTTTTCAGCAGTGACATTTTGTTAGTTAGTGCTGCATTCATAAACATGACGATTGCTCATTCAGTCAGTCTGCCAAATGAAAAAAGCTTACAGCACCTGGTATTCCCAGGCGGTCTCGCATCCAAGTACTAACCAGGCCCGACCCTGCTTAGCTTCCGAGATCGGACGAGATCGGGCGTGTTCAGGGTGGTATGGCCGTAAGCAACAGCATCAGCTGCCGGTAGGCCTTATATAGATGACAGTGGCCCTGCTGTGGAGTGTGTTTATTCCTTTACTCTACTTAGGCTGGGCTGCTAAAGGTTAGAGGTGACATTTTTCAGCAGTGACATTTTGTTAGTTAGTGCTGCATTCATAAACATGACGATTGCTCATTCAGTCAGTCTGCCAAATGAAAAAAGCTTACAGCACCTGGTATTCCCAGGCGGTCTCCCATCCAAGTACTAACCAGGCCCGACCCTGCTTAGCTTCCGAGATCGGACGAGATCGGGCGTGTTCAGGGTGGTATGGCCGTAAGCAACAGCAGCAGCTGCCGGTAGGCATTATATAGATGACAGTGGCCCTGCTGTGGAGTGTGTTTATTCCTTTATTCTACTTAGGCTGGGCTGCTAAAGGTTAGAGGTGACATTTTTCAGCAGTGACATTTTGTTAGTTAGTGCTGCATTCATAAACATGACGATTGCTCATTCAGTCAGTCTGCCAAATGAAAAAAGCTTACAGCACCTGGTATTCCCAGGCGGTCTCCCATCCAAGTACTAACCAGGCCCGACCCTGCTTAGCTTCCGAGATCGGACGAGATCGGGCGTGTTCAGGGTGGTATGGCCGTAAGCAACAGCAGCAGCGGCCGGTAGGCGTTATATAGATGACAGTGGCCCTGCTGTGGAGTGTGTTTATTCCTTTACTCTACTTAGGCTGGGCTGCTAAAGGTTAGAGGTGACATTTTTCAGCAGTGACATTTTGTTAGTTAGTGCTGCATTCATAAACATGACGATTGCTCATTCAGTCAGTCTGCCAAATGAAAAAAGCTTACAGCACCTGGTATTCCCAGGCGGTCTCCCATCCAAGTACTAACCAGGCCCGACCCTGCTTAGCTTCCGAGATCGGACGAGATCGGGCGTGTTCAGGGTGGTATGGCCGTAAGCAACAGCAGCAGCGGCCGGTAGGCATTATATAGATGACAGTGGCCCTGCTGTGGAGTGTGTTTATTCCTTTACTCTACTTAGGCTGGGCTGCTAAAGGTTAGAGGTGACATTTTTCAGCAGTGACATTTTGTTAGTTAGTGCTGCATTCATAAACATGACGATTGCTCATTCAGTCAGTCTGCTAAATGAAAAAAGCTTACAGCACCTGGTATTCCCAGGCGGTCTCCCATCCAAGTACTAACCAGGCCCGACCCTGCTTAGCTTCCGAGATCGGACGAGATCGGGCGTGTTCAGGGTGGTATGGCCGTAAGCAACAGCAGCAGCGGCCGGTAGGCCTTATATAGATGACAGTGGCCCTGCTGTGGAGTGTGTTTATTCCTTTACTCTACTTAGGCTGGGCTGCTAAAGGTTAGAGGTGACATTTTTCAGCAGTGACATTTTGTTAGTTAGTGCTGCATTCATAAACATGACGATTGCTCATTCAGTCAGTCTGCCAAATGAAAAAAGCTTACAGCACCTGGTATTCCCAGGCGGTCTCCCATCCAAGTACTAACCAGGCCCGACCCTGCTTAGCTTCCGAGATCGGACGAGATCGGGCGTGTTCAGGGTGGTATGGCCGTAAGCAACAGCAGCAGCGGCCGGTAGGCCTTATATAGATGACAGTGGCCCTGCTGTGGAGTGTGTTTATTCCTTTACTCTACTTAGGCTGGGCTGCTAAAGGTTAGAGGTGACATTTTTCAGCAGTGACATTTTGTTAGTTAGTGCTGCATTCATAAACATGACGATTGCTCATTCAGTCAGTCTGCCAAATGAAAAAAGCTTACAGCACCTGGTATTCCCAGGCGGTCTCCCATCCAAGTACTAACCAGGCCCGACCCTGCTTAGCTTCCGAGATCGGACGAGATCGGGCGTGTTCAGGGTGGTATGGCCGTAAGCAACAGCAGCAGCGGCCGGTAGGCCTTATATAGATGACAGTGGCCCTGCTGTGGAGTGTGTTTATTCCTTTACTCTACTTAGGCTGGGCTGCTAAAGGTTAGAGGTGACATTTTTCAGCAGTGACATTTTGTTAGTTAGTGCTGCATTCATAAACATGACGATTGCTCATTCAGTCAGTCTGCCAAATGAAAAAAGCTTACAGCACCTGGTATTCCCAGGCGGTCTCCCATCCAAGTACTAACCAGGCCCGACCCTGCTTGGCTTCCGAGATCGGACGAGATCGGGCGTGTTCAGGGTGGTATGGCCGTAAGCAACAGCAGTAGCGGCCGGTAGGCCTTATATAGATGAGAGTGGCCTTGCTGTGGAGTGTGTCTATTCCTTTACTCTACTTAGACTGGGCTGCTAAAGGTTAGAGGTGACATTTTTCAGCAGTGACATTTTGTTAGTTAGTGCTGCATTCATAAACATGACGATTGCTCATTCAGTCAGTCTGCCAAATGAAAAAAGCTTACAGCACCTGGTATTCCCAGGCGGTCTCCCATCCAAGTACTAACCAGGCCCGACCCTGCTTAGCTTCCGAGATCGGACGAGATCGGGCGTGTTCAGGGTGGTATGGCCGTAAGCAACAGCATCAGCTGCCGGTAGGCCTTATATAGATGACAGTGGCCCTGCTGTGGAGTGTGTTTATTCCTTTACTCTACTTAGGCTGGGCTGCTAAAGGTTAGAGGTGACATTTTTCAGCAGTGACATTTTGTTAGTTAGTGCTGCATTCATAAACATGACGATTGCTCATTCAGTCAGTCTGCTAAATGAAAAAAGCTTACAGCACCTGGTATTCCCAGGCGGTCTCCCATCCAAGTACTAACCAGGCCCGACCCTGCTTAGCTTCCGAGATCGGACGAGATCGGGCGTGTTCAGGGTGGTATGGCCGTAAGCAACAGCAACAGCTGCCGGTAGGCATTATATAGATGACAGTGGCCCTGCTGTGGAGTGTGTTTATTCCTTTACTCTACTTAGGCTGGGCTGCTAAAGGTTAGAGGTGACATTTTTCAGCAGTGACATTTTGTTAGTTAGTGCTGCATTCATAAACATGACGATTGCTCATTCAGTCAGTCTTCCAAATGAAAAAAGCTTACAGCACCTGGTATTCCCAGGCGGTCTCCCATCCAAGTACTAACCAGGCCCGACCCTGCTTAGCTTCCGAGATCGGACGAGATCGGGCGTGTTCAGGGTGGTATGGCCGTAAGCAACAGCAGTAGCGGCCGGTAGGCAATATATAGATGAGAGTGGCCCTGCTGTGGATTGTGTTTATTCCTTTACTCTACTTAGGCTGGGCTGCTAAAGGTTAGAGGTGACATTTTTCAGCAGTGACATTTTGTTAGTTAGTGCTGCATTCATAAACATGACGATTGCTCATTCAGTCAGTCTGCCAAATGAAAAAAGCTTACAGCACCTGGTATTCCCAGGCGGTCTCCCATGCAAGTACTAACCAGGCCCGACCCTGCTTAGCTTCCGAGATCGGACGAGATCGGGCGTGTTCAGGGTGGTATGGCCGTAAGCAACAGCAGCAGCGGCCGGTAGGCATTATATAGATGACAGTGGCCCTGCTGTGGAGTGTGTTTATTCCTTTACTCTACTTAGGCTGGGCTGCTAAAGGTTAGAGGTGATATTTTTCAGCAGTGACATTTTGTTAGTTAGTGCTGCATTCATAAACATGACGATTGCTCATTCAGTCAGTCTGCTAAATGAAAAAAGCTTACAGCACCTGGTATTCCCAGGCGGTCTCCCATCCAAGTACTAACCAGGCCCGACCCTGCTTAGCTTCCGAGATCGGACGAGATCAGGCGTGTTCAGGGTGGTATGGCCGTAAGCAACAGCAGCTGCGGCCGGTAGGCGTTATATAGATGACAGTGGCCCTGCTGTGGAGTGTGTTTATTCCTTTACTCTACTTAGGCTGGGCTGCTAAAGGTTAGAGGTGACATTTTTCAGCAGTGACATTTTGTTAGTTAGTGCTGCATTCATAAACATGACGATTGCTCTTTCAGTCAGTCTGCCAAATGAAAAAAGCTTACAGCACCTGGTATTCCCAGGCGGTCTCCCATCCAAGTACTAACCAGGCCCGACCCTGCTTAGCTTCCGAGATCGGACGAGATCGGGCGTGTTCAGGGTGGTATGGCCGTAAGCAACAGCAGCAGCGGCCGGTAGGCGTTATATAGATGACAGTGGCCCTGCTGTGGAGTGTGTTTATTCCTTTACTCTACTTAGGCTGGGCTGCTAAAGGTTAGAGGTGACATTTTTCAGCAGTGACATTTTGTTAGTTAGTGCTGCATTCATAAACATGACGATTGCTCATTCAGTCAGTCTGCCAAATGAAAAAAGCTTACAGCACCTGGTATTCCCAGGCGGTCTCCCATCCAAGTACTAACCAGGCCCGACCCTGCTTAGCTTCCGAGATCGGACGAGATCGGGCGTGTTCAGGGTGGTATGGCCGTAAGCAACAGCAGCAGCGGCCGGTAGGCATTATATAGATGACAGTGGCCCTGCTGTGGAGTGTGTTTATTCCTTTACTCTACTTAGGCTGGGCTGCTAAAGGTTAGAGGTGACATTTTTCAGCAGTGACATTTTGTTAGTTAGTGCTGCATTCATAAACATAACGATTGCTCATTCAGTCAGTCTGCCAAATGAAAAAAGCTTACAGCACCTGGTATTCCCAGGCGGTCTCCCATCCAAGTACTAACCAGGCCCGACCCTGCTTAGCTTCCGAGATCGGACGAGATCGGGCGTGTTCAGGGTGGTATGGCCGTAAGCAACAGCAGCAGCGGCCGGTAGGCCTTATATAGATGACAGTGGCCCTGCTGTGGAGTGTGTTTATTCCTTTACTCTACTTAGGCTGGGCTGCTAAAGGTTAGAGGTGACATTTTTCAGCAGTGACATTTTGTTAGTTAGTGCTGCATTCATAAACATGACGATTGCTCATTCAGTCAGTCTGCCAAATGAAAAAAGCTTACAGCACCTGGTATTCCCAGGCGGTCTCCCATCCAAGTACTAACCAGGCCCGACCCTGCTTAGCTTCCGAGATCGGACGAGATCGGGCGTGTTCAGGGTGGTATGGCCGTAAGCAACAGCAGCAGCGGCCGGTAGGCCTTATATAGATGACAGTGGCCCTGCTGTGGAGTGTGTTTATTCCTTTACTCTACTTAGGCTGGGCTGCTAAAGGTTACAAGTGACATTTTTCAGCAGTGACATTTTGTTAGTTAGTGCTGCATTCATAAACATGACGATTGCTCATTCAGTCAGTCTGCCAAATGAAAAAAGCTTACAGCACCTGGTATTCCCAGGCGGTCTCCCATCCAAGTACTAACCAGGCCCGACTCTGCTTAGCTTCCGAGATCGGACGAGATCGGGCGTGTTCAGGGTGGTATGGCCGTAAGCAACAGCAGCAGCGGCCGGTAGGCCTTATATAGATGACAGTGGCCCTGCTGTGGAGTGTGTTTATTCCTTTACTCTACTTAGGCTGCTAAAGGTTACAAGTGACATTTTTCAGCAGTGACATTTAGTTGTTAGTTAGTGCTGCATTCATAAACATGACGATTGCTCATTCAGTCAGTCTGCCAAATGAAAAAAG
>NC_139956.1:48542066-48544566 GCF_963454915.1 Gymnoscopelus microlampas
TGCTTAGCTTCCGAGATCGGACGAGATCGGGCGTGTTCAGGGTGGTATGGCCGTAAGCAACAGCAGCAGCGGCCGGTAGGCCTTATATAGATGACAGTGGCCCTGCTGTGGAGTGTGTTTATTCCTTTACTCTACTTAGGCTGCTAAAGGTTACAAGTGACATTTTTCAGCAGTGACATTTTGTTAGTTAGTGCTGCATTCATAAACATGACGATTGCTCATTCAGTCAGTCTGCCAAATGAAAAAAGCTTACAGCACCTGGTATTCCCAGGCGGTCTCCCATCCAAGTACTAACCAGGCCCGACCCTGCTTAGCTTCCGAGATCGGACGAGATCGGGCGTGTTCAGGGTGGTATGGCCGTAAGCAACAGCAGCAGCGGCCGGTAGGCCTTATATAGATGACAGTGGCCCTGCTGTGGAGTGTGTTTATTCCTTTACTCTACTTAGGCTGGGCTGCTAAAGGTTAGAGGTGACATTTTTCAGCAGTGACATTTTGTTAGTTAGTGCTGCATTCATAAACATGACGATTGCTCATTCAGTCAGTCTGCCAAATGAAAAAAGCTTACAGCACCTGGTATTCCCAGGCGGTCTCCCATCCAAGTACTAACCAGACCCGACCCTGCTTAGCTTCCGAGATCGGACGAGATCGGGCGTGTTCAGGGTGGTATGGCCGTAAGCAACAGCAGCAGCGGCCGGTAGGCCTTATATAGATGACAGTGGCCCTGCTGTGGAGTGTGTTTATTCCTTTACTCTACTTAGGCTGGGCTGCTAAAGGTTAGAGGTGACATTTTTCAGCAGTGACATTTTGTTAGTTAGTGCTGCATTCATAAACATGACGATTGCTCATTCAGTCAGTCTGCCAAATGAAAAAAGCTTACAGCACCTGGTATTCCCAGGCGGTCTCCCATCCAAGTACTAACCAGGCCCGACCCTGCTTAGCTTCCGAGATCGGACGAGATCGGGCGTGTTCAGGGTGGTATGGCCGTAAGCAACAGGAGCAGCGGCCGGTAGGCCTTATATAGATGACAGTGGCCCTGCTGTGGAGTGTGTTTATTCCTTTACTCTACTTAGGCTGGGCTGCTAAAGGTTACAAGTGACATTTTTCAGCAGTGACATTTTGTTAGTTAGTGCTGCATTCATAAACATGACGATTGCTCATTCAGTCAGTCTGCCAAATGAAAAAAGCTTACAGCACCTGGTATTCCCAGGCGGTCTCCCATCCAAGTACTAACCAGGCCCGACCCTGCTTAGCTTCCGAGATCGGACGAGATCGGGCGTGTTCAGGGTGGTATGGCCGTAAGCAACAGCAGCAGCGGCCGGTAGGCCTTATATAGATGACAGTGGCCCTGCTGTGGAGTGTGTTTATTCCTTTACTCTACTTAGGCTGGGCTGCTAAAGGTTAGAGGTGACATTTTTCAGCAGTGACATTTTGTTAGTTAGTGCTGCATTCATAAACATAACGATTGCTCATTCAGTCAGTCTGCCAAATGAAAAAAGCTTACAGCACCTGGTATTCCCAGGCGGTCTCCCATCCAAGTACTAACCAGGCCCGACCCTGCTTAGCTTCCGAGATCGGACGAGATCGGGCGTGTTCAGGGTGGTATGGCCGTAAGCAACAGCAGCAGCGGCCGGTAGGCCTTATATAGATGACAGTGGCCCTGCTGTGGAGTGTGTTTATTCCTTTACTCTACTTAGGCTGGGCTGCTAAAGGTTAGAGGTGACATTTTTCAGCAGTGACATTTTGTTAGTTAGTGCTGCATTCATAAACATGACGATTGCTCATTCAGTCAGTCTGCCAAATGAAAAAAGCTTACAGCACCTGGTATTCCCAGGCGGTCTCCCATCCAAGTACTAACCAGGCCCGACCCTGCTTAGCTTCCGAGATCGGACGAGATCGGGCGTGTTCAGGGTGGTATGGCCGTAAGCAACAGCAGCAGCGGCCGGTAGGCCTTATATAGATGACAGTGGCCCTGCTGTGGAGTGTGTTTATTCCTTTACTCTACTTAGGCTGGGCTGCTAAAGGTTACAAGTGACATTTTTCAGCAGTGACATTTTGTTAGTTAGTGCTGCATTCATAAACATGACGATTGCTCATTCAGTCAGTCTGCCAAATGAAAAAAGCTTACAGCACCTGGTATTCCCAGGCGGTCTCCCATCCAAGTACTAACCAGGCCCGACTCTGCTTAGCTTCCGAGATCGGACGAGATCGGGCGTGTTCAGGGTGGTATGGCCGTAAGCAACAGCAGCAGCGGCCGGTAGGCCTTATATAGATGACAGTGGCCCTGCTGTGGAGTGTGTTTATTCCTTTACTCTACTTAGGCTGCTAAAGGTTACAAGTGACATTTTTCAGCAGTGACATTTAGTTGTTAGTTAGTGCTGCATTCATAAACATGACGATTGCTCATTCAGTCAGTCTGCCAAATGAAAAAAGCTTACAGCACCTGGTATTCCCAGGCGGTCTCCCATCCAAGTACTAACCAGGCCCGACCCTGCTTAGCTTC
>NC_139956.1:48549566-48564566 GCF_963454915.1 Gymnoscopelus microlampas
GGTATGGCCGTAAGCAACAGCAGCAGCGGCCGGTAGGCCTTATATAGATGACAGTGGCCCTGCTGTGGAGTGTGTTTATTCCTTTACTCTACTTAGGCTGGGCTGCTAAAGGTTACAAGTGACATTTTTCAGCAGTGACATTTTGTTAGTTAGTGCTGCATTCATAAACATGACGATTGCTCATTCAGTCAGTCTGCCAAATGAAAAAAGCTTACAGCACCTGGTATTCCCAGGCGGTCTCCCATCCAAGTACTAACCAGGCCCGACCCTGCTTAGCTTCCGAGATCGGACGAGATCGGGCGTGTTCAGGGTGGTATGGCCGTAAGCAACAGCAGCAGCGGCCGGTAGGCCTTATATAGATGACAGTGGCCCTGCTGTGGAGTGTGTTTATTCCTTTACTCTACTTAGGCTGCTAAAGGTTACAAGTGACATTTTTCAGCAGTGACATTTAGTTGTTAGTTAGTGCTGCATTCATAAACATGACGATTGCTCATTCAGTCAGTCTGCCAAATGAAAAAAGCTTACAGCACCTGGTATTCCCAGGCGGTCTCCCATCCAAGTACTAACCAGGCCCGACCCTGCTTAGCTTCCGAGATCGGACGAGATCGGGCGTGTTCAGGGTGGTATGGCCGTAAGCAACAGCAGCAGCGGCCGGTAGGCCTTATATAGATGACAGTGGCCCTGCTGTGGAGTGTGTTTATTCCTTTACTCTACTTAGGCTGGGCTGCTAAAGGTTACAAGTGACATTTTTCAGCAGTGACATTTTGTTAGTTAGTGCTGCATTCATAAACATGACGATTGCTCATTCAGTCAGTCTGCCAAATGAAAAAAGCTTACAGCACCTGGTATTCCCAGGCGGTCTCCCATCCAAGTACTAACCAGGCCCGACCCTTCTTAGCTTCCGAGATCGGACAAGATCGGGCGTGTTCAGGGTGGTATGGCCGTAAGCAACAGCAGCAGCGGCCGGTAGGCCTTATATAGATGACAGTGGCACTGCTGTGGAGTGTGTTTATTCCTTTACTCTACTTAGGCTGCTAAAGGTTACAAGTGACATTTTTCAGCAGTGACATTTCGTTGTTAGTTAGTGCTGCATTCATAAACATGACGATTGCTCATTCAGTCAGTCTGCCAAATGAAAAAAGCTTACAGCACCTGGTATTCCCAGGCGGTCTCCCATCCAAGTACTAACCAGGCCCGACCCTGCTTAGCTTCCGAGATCGGACGAGATCGGGCGTGTTCAGGGTGGTATGGCCGTAAGCAACAGCAGCAGCGGCCGGTAGGCCTTATATAGATGACAGTGGCCCTGCTGTGGAGTGTGTTTATTCCTTTACTCTACTTAGGCTGCTAAAGGTTACAAGTGACATTTTTCAGCAGTGACATTTTGTTAGTTAGTGCTGCATTCATAAACATGACGATTGCTCATTCAGTCAGTCTGCCAAATGAAAAAAGCTTACAGCACCTGGTATTCCCAGGCGGTCTCCCATCCAAGTACTAACCAGGCCCGACCCTGCTTAGCTTCCGAGATCGGACGAGATCGGGCGTGTTCAGGGTGGTATGGCCGTAAGCAACAGCAGCAGCGGCCGGTAGGCCTTATATAGATGACAGTGGCCCTGCTGTGGAGTGTGTTTATTCCTTTACTCTACTTAGGCTGCTAAAGGTTACAAGTGACATTTTTCAGCAGTGACATTTTGTTAGTTAGTGCTGCATTCATAAACATGACGATTGCTCATTCAGTCAGTCTGCCAAATGAAAAAAGCTTACAGCACCTGGTATTCCCAGGCGGTCTCCCATCCAAGTACTAACCAGGCCCGACCCTGCTTAGCTTCCGAGATCGGACGAGATCGGGCGTGTTCAGGGTGGTATGGCCGTAAGCAACAGCAGCAGCGGCCGGTAGGCCTTATATAGATGACAGTGGCCCTGCTGTGGAGTGTGTTTATTCCTTTACTCTATTTAGGCTGCTAAAGGTTACAAGTGACATTTTTCAGCAGTGACATTTAGTTGTTAGTTAGTGCTGCATTCATAAACATGACGATTGCTCATTCAGTCAGTCTGCCAAATGAAAAAAGCTTACAGCACCTGGTATTCCCAGGCTGTCTCCCATCCAAGTACTAACCAGGCCCGACCCTGCTTAGCTTCCGAGATCGGACGAGATCGGGCGTGTTCAGGGTGGTATGGCCGTAAGCAACAGCAGCAGCGGCCGGTAGGCGTTATATAAATGACAGTGGCCCTGCTGTGGAGTGTGTTTATTCCTTTACTCTATTTAGGATGCTAAAGGTTACAAGTGACATTTTTCAGCAGTGACATTTAGTTGTTAGTTAGTGCTGCATTCATAAACATGACGATTGCTCATTCAGTCAGTCTGCCAAATGAAAAAAGCTTACAGCACCTGGTATTCCCAGGCGGTCTCCCATCCAAGTACTAACCAGGCCCGACCCTGCTTAGCTTCCGAGATCGGACGAGATCGGGCGTGTTCAGGGTGGTATGGCCGTAAGCAACAGGAGCAGCGGCCGGTAGGCCTTATATAGATGACAGTGGCCCTGCTGTGGAGTGTGTTTATTCCTTTACTCTACTTAGGCTGGGCTGCTAAAGGTTACAAGTGACATTTTTCAGCAGTGACATTTTGTTAGTTAGTGCTGCATTCATAAACATGACGATTGCTCATTCAGTCAGTCTGCCAAATGAAAAAAGCTTACAGCACCTGGTATTCCCAGGCGGTCTCCCATCCAAGTACTAACCAGGCCCGACCCTGCTTAGCTTCCGAGATCGGACGAGATCGGGCGTGTTCAGGGTGGTATGGCCGTAAGCAACAGCAGCAGCGGCCGGTAGGCCTTATATAGATGACAGTGGCCCTGCTGTGGAGTGTGTTTATTCCTTTACTCTACTTAGGCTGGGCTGCTAAAGGTTACAAGTGACATTTTTCAGCAGTGACATTTTGTTAGTTAGTGCTGCATTCATAAACATGACGATTGCTCATTCAGTCAGTCTGCCAA
Organism: Gymnoscopelus microlampas; assembly: GCF_963454915.1. NCBI lineage: Eukaryota > Metazoa > Chordata > Actinopteri > Myctophiformes > Myctophidae > Gymnoscopelus > Gymnoscopelus microlampas. The sequence goes on from NC_139956.1 coordinate 48,552,557, forward strand.
ATGAAAAAAGCTTACAGCACCTGGTATTCCCAGGCGGTCTCCCATCCAAGTACTAACCAGGCCCGACCCTGCTTAGCTTCCGAGATCGGACGAGATCGGGCGTGTTCAGGGTGGTATGGCCGTAAGCAACAGCAGCAGCGGCCGGTAGGCCTTATATAGATGACAGTGGCCCTGCTGTGGAGTGTGTTTATTCCTTTACTCTACTTAGGCTGGGCTGCTAAAGGTTACAAGTGACATTTTTCAGCAGTGACATTTTGTTAGTTAGTGCTGCATTCATAAACATGACGATTGCTCATTCAGTCAGTCTGCCAAATGAAAAAAGCTTACAGCACCTGGTATTCCCAGGCGGTCTCCCATCCAAGTACTAACCAGGCCCGACCCTGCTTAGCTTCCGAGATCGGACGAGATCGGGCGTGTTCAGGGTGGTATGGCCGTAAGCAACAGCAGCAGCGGCCGGTAGGCCTTATATAGATGACAGTGGCCCTGCTGTGGAGTGTGTTTATTCCTTTACTCTACTTAGGCTGGGCTGCTAAAGGTTACAAGTGACATTTTTCAGCAGTGACATTTTGTTAGTTAGTGCTGCATTCATAAACATGACGATTGCTCATTCAGTCAGTCTGCCAAATGAAAAAAGCTTACAGCACCTGGTATTCCCAGGCGGTCTCCCATCCAAGTACTAACCAGGCCCGACCCTGCTTAGCTTCCGAGATCGGACGAGATCGGGCGTGTTCAGGGTGGTATGGCCGTAAGCAACAGCAGCAGCGGCCGGTAGGCCTTATATAGATGACAGTGGCCCTGCTGTGGAGTGTGTTTATTCCTTTACTCTACTTAGGCTGGGCTGCTAAAGGTTACAAGTGACATTTTTCAGCAGTGACATTTTGTTAGTTAGTGCTGCATTCATAAACATGACGATTGCTCATTCAGTCAGTCTGCCAAATGAAAAAAGCTTACAGCACCTGGTATTCCCAGGCGGTCTCCCATCCAAGTACTAACCAGGCCCGACCCTGCTTAGCTTCCGAGATCGGACGAGATCGGGCGTGTTCAGGGTGGTATGGCCGTAAGCAACAGCAGCAGCGGCCGGTAGGCCTTATATAGATGACAGTGGCCCTGCTGTGGAGTGTGTTTATTCCTTTACTCTACTTAGGCTGGGCTGCTAAAGGTTACAAGTGACATTTTTCAGCAGTGACATTTTGTTAGTTAGTGCTGCATTCATAAACATGACGATTGCTCATTCAGTCAGTCTGCCAAATGAAAAAAGCTTACAGCACCTGGTATTCCCAGGCGGTCTCCCATCCAAGTACTAACCAGGCCCGACCCTGCTTAGCTTCCGAGATCGGACGAGATCGGGCGTGTTCAGGGTGGTATGGCCGTAAGCAACAGCAGCAGCGGCCGGTAGGCCTTATATAGATGACAGTGGCCCTGCTGTGGAGTGTGTTTATTCCTTTACTCTACTTAGGCTGCTAAAGGTTACAAGTGACATTTTTCAGCAGTGACATTTAGTTGTTAGTTAGTGCTGCATTCATAAACATGACGATTGCTCATTCAGTCAGTCTGCCAAATGAAAAAAGCTTACAGCACCTGGTATTCCCAGGCGGTCTCCCATCCAAGTACTAACCAGGCCCGACCCTGCTTAGCTTCCGAGATCGGACGAGATCGGGCGTGTTCAGGGTGGTATGGCCGTAAGCAACAGCAGCAGCGGCCGGTAGGCCTTATATAGATGACAGTGGCCCTGCTGTGGAGTGTGTTTATTCCTTTACTCTACTTAGGCTGGGCTGCTAAAGGTTACAAGTGACATTTTTCAGCAGTGACATTTTGTTAGTTAGTGCTGCATTCATAAACATGACGATTGCTCATTCAGTCAGTCTGCCAAATGAAAAAAGCTTACAGCACCTGGTATTCCCAGGCGGTCTCCCATCCAAGTACTAACCAGGCCCGACCCTGCTTAGCTTCCGAGATCGGACGAGATCGGGCGTGTTCAGGGTGGTATGGCCGTAAGCAACAGCAGCAGCGGCCGGTAGGCCTTATATAGATGACAGTGGCCCTGCTGTGGAGTGTGTTTATTCCTTTACTCTACTTAGGCTGGGCTGCTAAAGGTTACAAGTGACATTTTTCAGCAGTGACATTTTGTTAGTTAGTGCTGCATTCATAAACATGACGATTGCTCATTCAGTCAGTCTGCCAAATGAAAAAAGCTTACAGCACCTGGTATTCCCAGGCGGTCTCCCATCCAAGTACTAACCAGGCCCGACCCTGCTTAGCTTCCGAGATCGGACGAGATCGGGCGTGTTCAGGGTGGTATGGCCGTAAGCAACAGCAGCAGCGGCCGGTAGGCCTTATATAGATGACAGTGGCCCTGCTGTGGAGTGTGTTTATTCCTTTACTCTACTTAGGCTGCTAAAGGTTACAAGTGACATTTTTCAGCAGTGACATTTAGTTGTTAGTTAGTGCTGCATTCATAAACATGACGATTGCTCATTCAGTCAGTCTGCCAAATGAAAAAAGCTTACAGCACCTGGTATTCCCAGGCGGTCTCCCATCCAAGTACTAACCAGGCCCGACCCTGCTTAGCTTCCGAGATCGGACGAGATCGGGCGTGTTCAGGGTGGTATGGCCGTAAGCAACAGCAGCAGCGGCCGGTAGGCCTTATATAGATGACAGTGGCCCTGCTGTGGAGTGTGTTTATTCCTTTACTCTACTTAGGCTGGGCTGCTAAAGGTTACAAGTGACATTTTTCAGCAGTGACATTTTGTTAGTTAGTGCTGCATTCATAAACATGACGATTGCTCATTCAGTCAGTCTGCCAAATGAAAAAAGCTTACAGCACCTGGTATTCCCAGGCGGTCTCCCATCCAAGTACTAACCAGGCCCGACCCTGCTTAGCTTCCGAGATCGGACGAGATCGGGCGTGTTCAGGGTGGTATGGCCGTAAGCAACAGCAGCAGCGGCCGGTAGGCCTTATATAGATGACAGTGGCACTGCTGTGGAGTGTGTTTATTCCTTTACTCTACTTAGGCTGCTAAAGGTTACAAGTGACATTTTTCAGCAGTGACATTTCGTTGTTAGTTAGTGCTGCATTCATAAACATGACGATTGCTCATTCAGTCAGTCTGCCAAATGAAAAAAGCTTACAGCACCTGGTATTCCCAGGCGGTCTCCCATCCAAGTACTAACCAGGCCCGACCCTGCTTAGCTTCCGAGATCGGACGAGATCGGGCGTGTTCAGGGTGGTATGGCCGTAAGTCAGCAGCAGCGGCCGGTAGGCCTTATATAGATGACAGTGGCCCTGCTGTGGAGTGTGTTTATTCCTTTACTCTACTTAGGCTGCTAAAGGTTACAAGTGACATTTTTCAGCAGTGACATTTTGTTAGTTAGTGCTGCATTCATAAACATGACGATTGCTCATTCAGTCAGTCTGCCAAATGAAAAAAGCTTACAGCACCTGGTATTCCCAGGCGGTCTCCCATCCAAGTACTAACCAGGCCCGACCCTGCTTAGCTTCCGAGATCGGACGAGATCGGGCGTGTTCAGGGTGGTATGGCCGTAAGCAACAGCAGCAGCGGCCGGTAGGCCTTATATAGATGACAGTGGCCCTGCTGTGGAGTGTGTTTATTCCTTTACTCTACTTAGGCTGCTAAAGGTTACAAGTGACATTTTTCAGCAGTGACATTTTGTTAGTTAGTGCTGCATTCATAAACATGACGATTGCTCATTCAGTCAGTCTGCCAAATGAAAAAAGCTTACAGCACCTGGTATTCCCAGGCGGTCTCCCATCCAAGTACTAACCAGGCCCGACCCTGCTTAGCTTCCGAGATCGGACGAGATCGGGCGTGTTCAGGGTGGTATGGCCGTAAGCAACAGCAGCAGCGGCCGGTAGGCCTTATATAGATGACAGTGGCCCTGCTGTGGAGTGTGTTTATTCCTTTACTCTATTTAGGCTGCTAAAGGTTACAAGTGACATTTTTCAGCAGTGACATTTAGTTGTTAGTTAGTGCTGCATTCATAAACATGACGATTGCTCATTCAGTCAGTCTGCCAAATGAAAAAAGCTTACAGCACCTGGTATTCCCAGGCGGTCTCCCATCCAAGTACTAACCAGGCCCGACCCTGCTTAGCTTCCGAGATCGGACGAGATCGGGCGTGTTCAGGGTGGTATGGCCGTAAGCAACAGCAGCAGCGGCCGGTAGGCCTTATATAGATGACAGTGGCCCTGCTGTGGAGTGTGTTTATTCCTTTACTCTACTTAGGCTGGGCTGCTAAAGGTTACAAGTGACATTTTTCAGCAGTGACATTTTGTTAGTTAGTGCTGCATTCATAAACATGACGATTGCTCATTCAGTCAGTCTGCCAAATGAAAAAAGCTTACAGCACCTGGTATTCCCAGGCGGTCTCCCATCCAAGTACTAACCAGGCCCGACCCTGCTTAGCTTCCGAGATCGGACGAGATCGGGCGTGTTCAGGGTGGTATGGCCGTAAGCAACAGCAGCAGCGGCCGGTAGGCCTTATATAGATGACAGTGGCCCTGCTGTGGAGTGTGTTTATTCCTTTACTCTACTTAGGCTGGGCTGCTAAAGGTTACAAGTGACATTTTTCAGCAGTGACATTTTGTTAGTTAGTGCTGCATTCATAAACATGACGATTGCTCATTCAGTCAGTCTGCCAAATGAAAAAAGCTTACAGCACCTGGTATTCCCAGGCGGTCTCCCATCCAAGTACTAACCAGGCCCGACCCTGCTTAGCTTCCGAGATCGGACGAGATCGGGCGTGTTCAGGGTGGTATGGCCGTAAGCAACAGCAGCAGCGGCCGGTAGGCCTTATATAGATGACAGTGGCCCTGCTGTGGAGTGTGTTTATTCCTTTACTCTACTTAGGCTGGGCTGCTAAAGGTTACAAGTGACATTTTTCAGCAGTGACATTTTGTTAGTTAGTGCTGCATTCATAAACATGACGATTGCTCATTCAGTCAGTCTGCCAAATGAAAAAAGCTTACAGCACCTGGTATTCCCAGGCGGTCTCCCATCCAAGTACTAACCAGGCCCGACCCTGCTTAGCTTCCGAGATCGGACGAGATCGGGCGTGTTCAGGGTGGTATGGCCGTAAGCAACAGCAGCAGCGGCCGGTAGGCCTTATATAGATGACAGTGGCCCTGCTGTGGAGTGTGTTTATTCCTTTACTCTACTTAGGCTGGGCTGCTAAAGGTTACAAGTGACATTTTTCAGCAGTGACATTTTGTTAGTTAGTGCTGCATTCATAAACATGACGATTGCTCATTCAGTCAGTCTGCCAAATGAAAAAAGCTTACAGCACCTGGTATTCCCAGGCGGTCTCCCATCCAAGTACTAACCAGGCCCGACCCTGCTTAGCTTCCGAGATCGGACGAGATCGGGCGTGTTCAGGGTGGTATGGCCGTAAGCAACAGCAGTAGCGGCCGGTAGGCCTTATATAGATGAGAGTGGCCTTGCTGTGGAGTGTGTCTATTCCTTTACTCTACTTAGGCTGGGCTGCTAAAGGTTAGAGGTGACATTTTTCAGCAGTGACATTTTGTTAGTTAGTGCTGCATTCATAAACATGACGATTGCTCATTCAGTCAGTCTGCCAAATGAAAAAAGCTTACAGCACCTGGTATTCCCAGGCGGTCTCCCATCCAAGTACTAACCAGGCCCGACCCTGCTTAGCTTCCGAGATCGGACGAGATCGGGCGTGTTCAGGGTGGTATGGCCGTAAGCAACAGCATCAGCTGCCGGTAGGCCTTATATAGATGACAGTGGCCCTGCTGTGGAGTGTGTTTATTCCTTTACTCTACTTAGGCTGGGCTGCTAAAGGTTAGAGGTGACATTTTTCAGCAGTGACATTTTGTTAGTTAGTGCTGCATTCATAAACATGACGATTGCTCATTCAGTCAGTCTGCCAAATGAAAAAAGCTTACAGCACCTGGTATTCCCAGGCGGTCTCCCATCCAAGTACTAACCAGGCCCGACCCTGCTTAGCTTCCGAGATCGGACGAGATCGGGCGTGTTCAGGGTGGTATGGCCGTAAGCAACAGCATCAGCTGCCGGTAGGCCTTATATAGATGACAGTGGCCCTGCTGTGGAGTGTGTTTATTCCTTTACTCTACTTAGGCTGGGCTGCTAAAGGTTAGAGGTGACATTTTTCAGCAGTGACATTTTGTTAGTTAGTGCTGCATTCATAAACATGACGATTGCTCATTCAGTCAGTCTGCCAAATGAAAAAAGCTTACAGCACCTGGTATTCCCAGGCGGTCTCCCATCCAAGTACTAACCAGGCCCGACCCTGCTTAGCTTCCGAGATCGGACGAGATCGGGCGTGTTCAGGGTGGTATGGCCGTAAGCAACAGCAGCAGCGGCCGGTAGGCCTTATATAGATGACAGTGGCCCTGCTGTGGAGTGTGTTTATTCCTTTACTCTACTTAGGCTGCTAAAGGTTACAAGTGACATTTTTCAGCAGTGACATTTAGTTGTTAGTTAGTGCTGCATTCATAAACATGACGATTGCTCATTCAGTCAGTCTGCCAAATGAAAAAAGCTTACAGCACCTGGTATTCCCAGGCGGTCTCCCATCCAAGTACTAACCAGGCCCGACCCTGCTTAGCTTCCGAGATCGGACGAGATCGGGCGTGTTCAGGGTGGTATGGCCGTAAGCAACAGCAGCAGCGGCCGGTAGGCCTTATATAGATGATAGTGGCCCTGCTGTGGAGTGTGTTTATTCCTTTACTCTACTTAGGCTGGGCTGCTAAAGGTTACAAGTGACATTTTTCAGCAGTGACATTTTGTTAGTTAGTGCTGCATTCATAAACATGACGATTGCTCATTCAGTCAGTCTGCCAAATGAAAAAAGCTTACAGCACCTGGTATTCCCAGGCGGTCTCCCATCCAAGTACTAACCAGGCCCGACCCTGCTTAGCTTCCGAGATCGGACGAGATCGGGCGTGTTCAGGGTGGTATGGCCGTAAGCAACAGCAACAGCGGCCGGTAGGCCTTATATAGATGACAGTGGCCCTGCTGTGGAGTGTGTTTATTCCTTTACTCTACTTAGGCTGGGCTGCTAAAGGTTACAAGTGACATTTTTCAGCAGTGACATTTTGTTAGTTAGTGCTGCATTCATAAACATGACGATTGCTCATTCAGTCAGTCTGCCAAATGAAAAAAGCTTACAGCACCTGGTATTCCCAGGCGGTCTCCCATCCAAGTACTAACCAGGCCCGACCCTGCTTAGCTTCCGAGATCGGACGAGATCGGGCGTGTTCAGGGTGGTATGGCCGTAAGCAACAGCAGCAGCGGCCGGTAGGCCTTATATAGATGACAGTGGCCCTGCTGTGGAGTGTGTTTATTCCTTTACTCTACTTAGGCTGCTAAAGGTTACAAGTGACATTTTTCAGCAGTGACATTTTGTTAGTTAGTGCTGCATTCATAAACATGACGATTGCTCATTCAGTCAGTCTGCCAAATGAAAAAAGCTTACAGCACCTGGTATTCCCAGGCGGTCTCCCATCCAAGTACTAACCAGGCCCGACCCTGCTTAGCTTCCGAGATCGGACGAGATCGGGCGTGTTCAGGGTGGTATGGCCGTAAGCAACAGCAGCAGCGGCCGGTAGGCCTTATATAGATGACAGTGGCCCTGCTGTGGAGTGTGTTTATTCCTTTACTCTACTTAGGCTGCTAAAGGTTACAAGTGACATTTTTCAGCAGTGACATTTAGTTGTTAGTTAGTGCTGCATTCATAAACATGACGATTGCTCATTCAGTCAGTCTGCCAAATGAAAAAAGCTTACAGCACCTGGTATTCCCAGGCGGTCTCCCATCCAAGTACTAACCAGGCCCGACCCTGCTTAGCTTCCGAGATCGGACGAGATCGGGCGTGTTCAGGGTGGTATGGCCGTAAGCAATAGCAGCAGCGGCCGGTAGGCCTTATATAGATGACAGTGGCCCTGCTGTGGAGTGTGTTTATTCCTTTACTCTACTTAGGCTGGGCTGCTAAAGGTTACAAGTGACATTTTTCAGCAGTGACATTTTGTTAGTTAGTGCTGCATTCATAAACATGACGATTGCTCATTCAGTCAGTCTGCCAAATGAAAAAAGCTTACAGCACCTGGTATTCCCAGGCGGTCTCCCATCCAAGTACTAACCAGGCCCGACCCTGCTTAGCTTCCGAGATCGGACGAGATCGGGCGTGTTCAGGGTGGTATGGCCGTAAGCAACAGCAGCAGCGGCCGGTAGGCCTTATATAGATGACAGTGGCCCTGCTGTGGAGTGTGTTTATTCCTTTACTCTACTTAGGCTGGGCTGCTAAAGGTTACAAGTGACATTTTTCAGCAGTGACATTTTGTTAGTTAGTGCTGCATTCATAAACATGACGATTGCTCATTCAGTCAGTCTGCCAAATGAAAAAAGCTTACAGCACCTGGTATTCCCAGGCGGTCTCCCATCCAAGTACTAACCAGGCCCGACCCTGCTTAGCTTCCGAGATCGGACGAGATCGGGCGTGTTCAGGGTGGTATGGCCGTAAGCAACAGCAGCAGCGGCCGGTAGGCCTTATATAGATGACAGTGGCCCTGCTGTGGAGTGTGTTTATTCCTTTACTCTACTTAGGCTGGGCTGCTAAAGGTTACAAGTGACATTTTTCAGCAGTGACATTTTGTTAGTTAGTGCTGCATTCATAAACATGACGATTGCTCATTCAGTCAGTCTGCCAAATGAAAAAAGCTTACAGCACCTGGTATTCCCAGGCGGTCTCCCATCCAAGTACTAACCAGGCCCGACCCTGCTTAGCTTCCGAGATCGGACGAGATCGGGCGTGTTCAGGGTGGTATGGCCGTAAGCAACAGCAGCAGCGGCCGGTAGGCCTTATATAGATGACAGTGGCCCTGCTGTGGAGTGTGTTTATTCCTTTACTCTACTTAGGCTGCTAAAGGTTACAAGTGACATTTTTCAGCAGTGACATTTAGTTGTTAGTTAGTGCTGCATTCATAAACATGACGATTGCTCATTCAGTCAGTCTGCCAAATGAAAAAAGCTTACAGCACCTGGTATTCCCAGGCGGTCTCCCATCCAAGTACTAACCAGGCCCGACCCTGCTTAGCTTCCGAGATCGGACGAGATCGGGCGTGTTCAGGGTGGTATGGCCGTAAGCAATAGCAGCAGCGGCCGGTAGGCCTTATATAGATGACAGTGGCCCTGCTGTGGAGTGTGTTTATTCCTTTACTCTACTTAGGCTGGGCTGCTAAAGGTTACAAGTGACATTTTTCAGCAGTGACATTTTGTTAGTTAGTGCTGCATTCATAAACATGACGATTGCTCATTCAGTCAGTCTGCCAAATGAAAAAAGCTTACAGCACCTGGTATTCCCAGGCGGTCTCCCATCCAAGTACTAACCAGGCCCGACCCTGCTTAGCTTCCGAGATCGGACGAGATCGGGCGTGTTCAGGGTGGTATGGCCGTAAGCAACAGCAGCAGCGGCCGGTAGGCCTTATATAGATGACAGTGGCCCTGCTGTGGAGTGTGTTTATTCCTTTACTCTACTTAGGCTGGGCTGCTAAAGGTTAGAGGTGACATTTTTCAGCAGTGACATTTTGTTAGTTAGTGCTGCATTCATAAACATGACGATTGCTCATTCAGTCAGTCTGCCAAATGAAAAAAGCTTACAGCACCTGGTATTCCCAGGCGGTCTCCCATCCAAGTACTAACCAGGCCCGACCCTGCTTAGCTTCCGAGATCGGACGAGATCGGGCGTGTTCAGGGTGGTATGGCCGTAAGCAACAGCAGCAGCGGCCGGTAGGCCTTATATAGATGACAGTGGCCCTGCTGTGGAGTGTGTTTATTCCTTTACTCTACTTAGGCTGGGCTGCTAAAGGTTACAAGTGACATTTTTCAGCAGTGACATTTTGTTAGTTAGTGCTGCATTCATAAACATGACGATTGCTCATTCAGTCAGTCTGCCAAATGAAAAAAGCTTACAGCACCTGGTATTCCCAGGCGGTCTCCCATCCAAGTACTAACCAGGCCCGACCCTGCTTAGCTTCCGAGATCGGACGAGATCGGGCGTGTTCAGGGTGGTATGGCCGTAAGCAACAGCAGCAGCGGCCGGTAGGCCTTATATAGATGACAGTGGCCCTGCTGTGGAGTGTGTTTATTCCTTTACTCTACTTAGGCTGGGCTGCTAAAGGTTACAAGTGACATTTTTCAGCAGTGACATTTTGTTAGTTAGTGCTGCATTCATAAACATGACGATTGCTCATTCAGTCAGTCTGCCAAATGAAAAAAGCTTACAGCACCTGGTATTCCCAGGCGGTCTCCCATCCAAGTACTAACCAGGCCCGACCCTGCTTAGCTTCCGAGATCGGACGAGATCGGGCGTGTTCAGGGTGGTATGGCCGTAAGCAACAGCAGCAGCGGCCGGTAGGCCTTATATAGATGACAGTGGCCCTGCTGTGGAGTGTGTTTATTCCTTTACTCTACTTAGGCTGGGCTGCTAAAGGTTACAAGTGACATTTTTCAGCAGTGACATTTTGTTAGTTAGTGCTGCATTCATAAACATGACGATTGCTCATTCAGTCAGTCTGCCAAATGAAAAAAGCTTACAGCACCTGGTATTCCCAGGCGGTCTCCCATCCAAGTACTAACCAGGCCCGACCCTGCTTAGCTTCCGAGATCGGACGAGATCGGGCGTGTTCAGGGTGGTATGGCCGTAAGCAACAGCAGCAGCGGCCGGTAGGCCTTATATAGATGACAGTGGCCCTGCTGTGGAGTGTGTTTATTCCTTTACTCTACTTAGGCTGGGCTGCTAAAGGTTACAAGTGACATTTTTCAGCAGTGACATTTTGTTAGTTAGTGCTGCATTCATAAACATGACGATTGCTCATTCAGTCAGTCTGCCAAATGAAAAAAGCTTACAGCACCTGGTATTCCCAGGCGGTCTCCCATCCAAGTACTAACCAGGCCCGACCCTGCTTAGCTTCCGAGATCGGACGAGATCGGGCGTGTTCAGGGTGGTATGGCCGTAAGCAACAGCAGCAGCGGCCGGTAGGCCTTATATAGATGACAGTGGCCCTGCTGTGGAGTGTGTTTATTCCTTTACTCTACTTAGGCTGGGCTGCTAAAGGTTACAAGTGACATTTTTCAGCAGTGACATTTTGTTAGTTAGTGCTGCATTCATAAACATGACGATTGCTCATTCAGTCAGTCTGCCAAATGAAAAAAGCTTACAGCACCTGGTATTCCCAGGCGGTCTCCCATCCAAGTACTAACCAGGCCCGACCCTGCTTAGCTTCCGAGATCGGACGAGATCGGGCGTGTTCAGGGTGGTATGGCCGTAAGCAACAGCAGCAGCGGCCGGTAGGCCTTATATAGATGACAGTGGCCCTGCTGTGGAGTGTGTTTATTCCTTTACTCTACTTAGGCTGGGCTGCTAAAGGTTACAAGTGACATTTTTCAGCAGTGACATTTTGTTAGTTAGTGCTGCATTCATAAACATGACGATTGCTCATTCAGTCAGTCTGCCAAATGAAAAAAGCTTACAGCACCTGGTATTCCCAGGCGGTCTCCCATCCAAGTACTAACCAGGCCCGACCCTGCTTAGCTTCCGAGATCGGACGAGATCGGGCGTGTTCAGGGTGGTATGGCCGTAAGCAACAGCAGCAGCGGCCGGTAGGCCTTATATAGATGACAGTGGCCCTGCTGTGGAGTGTGTTTATTCCTTTACTCTACTTAGGCTGCTAAAGGTTACAAGTGACATTTTTCAGCAGTGACATTTAGTTGTTAGTTAGTGCTGCATTCATAAACATGACGATTGCTCATTCAGTCAGTCTGCCAAATGAAAAAAGCTTACAGCACCTGGTATTCCCAGGCGGTCTCCCATCCAAGTACTAACCAGGCCCGACCCTGCTTAGCTTCCGAGATCGGACGAGATCGGGCGTGTTCAGGGTGGTATGGCCGTAAGCAACAGCAGCAGCGGCCGGTAGGCCTTATATAGATGACAGTGGCCCTGCTGTGGAGTGTGT
>NC_139956.1:48569566-48664566 GCF_963454915.1 Gymnoscopelus microlampas
GGGCTGCTAAAGGTTAGAGGTGACATTTTTCAACAGTGACATTTTGTTAGTTAGTGCTGCATTCATAAACATGACGATTGCTCATTCAGTCAGTCTGCCAAATGAAAAAAGCTTACAGCACCTGGTATTCCCAGGCGGTCTCCCATCCAAGTACTAACCAGGCCCGACCCTGCTTAGCTTCCGAGATCGGACGAGATCGGGCGTGTTCAGGGTGGTATGGCCGTAAGCAACAGCAGCAGCGGCCGGTAGGCCTTATATAGATGACAGTGGCCCTGCTGTGGAGTGTGTTTATTCCTTTACTCTACTTAGGCTGGGCTGCTAAAGGTTACAAGTGACATTTTTCAGCAGTGACATTTTGTTAGTTAGTGCTGCATTCATAAACATGACGATTGCTCATTCAGTCAGTCTGCCAAATGAAAAAAGCTTACAGCACCTGGTATTCCCAGGCGGTCTCCCATCCAAGTACTAACCAGGCCCGACCCTGCTTAGCTTCCGAGATCGGACGAGATCGGGCGTGTTCAGGGTGGTATGGCCGTAAGCAACAGCAGCAGCGGCCGGTAGGCCTTATATAGATGACAGTGGCCCTGCTGTGGAGTGTGTTTATTCCTTTACTCTACTTAGGCTGCTAAAGGTTACAAGTGACATTTTTCAGCAGTGACATTTTGTTAGTTAGTGCTGCATTCATAAACATGACGATTGCTCATTCAGTCAGTCTGCCAAATGAAAAAAGCTTACAGCACCTGGTATTCCCAGGCGGTCTCCCATCCAAGTACTAACCAGGCCCGACCCTGCTTAGCTTCCGAGATCGGACGAGATCGGGCGTGTTCAGGGTGGTATGGCCGTAAGCAACAGCAGCAGCGGCCGGTAGGCCTTATATAGATGACAGTGGCCCTGCTGTGGAGTGTGTTTATTCCTTTACTCTACTTAGGCTGGGCTGCTAAAGGTTACAAGTGACATTTTTCAGCAGTGACATTTTGTTAGTTAGTGCTGCATTCATAAACATGACGATTGCTCATTCAGTCAGTCTGCCAAATGAAAAAAGCTTACAGCACCTGGTATTCCCAGGCGGTCTCCCATCCAAGTACTAACCAGGCCCGACCCTGCTTAGCTTCCGAGATCGGACGAGATCGGGCGTGTTCAGGGTGGTATGGCGGTAAGCAGCAGCCGGTAGGCCTTATATAGATGACAGTGGCCCTGCTGTGGAGTGTGTTTATTCCTTTACTCTACTTAGGCTGCTAAAGGTTACAAGTGACATTTTTCAGCAGTGACATTTAGTTGTTAGTTAGTGCTGCATTCATAAACATGACGATTGCTCATTCAGTCAGTCTGCCAAATGAAAAAAGCTTACAGCACCTGGTATTCCCAGGCGGTCTCCCATCCAAGTACTAACCAGGCCCGACCCTGCTTAGCTTCCGAGATCGGACGAGATCGGGCGTGTTCAGGGTGGTATGGCCGTAAGCAACAGCAGCAGCGGCCGGTAGGCGTTATATAGATGACAGTGGCCCTGCTGTGGAGTGTGTTTATTCCTTTACTCTACTTAGGCTGGGCTGCTAAAGGTTACAAGTGACATTTTTCAGCAGTGACATTTTGTTAGTTAGTGCTGCATTCATAAACATGACGATTGCTCATTCAGTCAGTCTGCCAAATGAAAAAAGCTTACAGCACCTGGTATTCCCAGGCGGTCTCCCATCCAAGTACTAACCAGGCCCGACCCTGCTTAGCTTCCGAGATCGGACGAGATCGGGCGTGTTCAGGGTGGTATGGCCGTAAGCAACAGCAGCAGCGGCCGGTAGGCCTTATATAGATGACAGTGGCCCTGCTGTGGAGTGTGTTTATTCCTTTACTCTACTTAGGCTGCTAAAGGTTACAAGTGACATTTTTCAGCAGTGACATTTAGTTGTTAGTTAGTGCTGCATTCATAAACATGACGATTGCTCATTCAGTCAGTCTGCCAAATGAAAAAAGCTTACAGCACCTGGTATTCCCAGGCGGTCTCCCATCCAAGTACTAACCAGGCCCGACCCTGCTTAGCTTCCGAGATCGGACGAGATCGGGCGTGTTCAGGGTGGTATGGCCGTAAGCAACAGCAGCAGCGGCCGGTAGGCCTTATATAGATGACAGTGGCCCTGCTGTGGAGTGTGTTTATTCCTTTACTCTACTTAGGCTGGGCTGCTAAAGGTTACAAGTGACATTTTTCAGCAGTGACATTTTGTTAGTTAGTGCTGCATTCATAAACATGACGATTGCTCATTCAGTCAGTCTGCCAAATGAAAAAAGCTTACAGCACCTGGTATTCCCAGGCGGTCTCCCATCCAAGTACTAACCAGCCCCGACCCTGCTTAGCTTCCGAGATCGGACGAGATCGGGCGTGTTCAGGGTGGTATGGCCGTAAGCAACAGCAGCAGCGGCCGGTAGGCCTTATATAGATGACAGTGGCCCTGCTGTGGAGTGTGTTTATTCCTTTACTCTACTTAGGCTGGGCTGCTAAAGGTTACAAGTGACATTTTTCAGCAGTGACATTTTGTTAGTTAGTGCTGCATTCATAAACATGACGATTGCTCATTCAGTCAGTCTGCCAAATGAAAAAAGCTTACAGCACCTGGTATTCCCAGGCTGTCTCCCATCCAAGTACTAACCAGGCCCGACCCTGCTTAGCTTCCGAGATCGGACGAGATCGGGCGTGTTCAGGGTGGTATGGCCGTAAGCAACAGCAGCAGCGGCCGGTAGGCCTTATATAGATGACAGTGGCCCTGCTGTGGAGTGTGTTTATTCCTTTACTCTACTTAGGCTGGGCTGCTAAAGGTTACAAGTGACATTTTTCAGCAGTGACATTTTGTTAGTTAGTGCTGCATTCATAAACATGACGATTGCTCATTCAGTCAGTCTGCCAAATGAAAAAAGCTTACAGCACCTGGTATTCCCAGGCGGTCTCCCATCCAAGTACTAACCAGGCCCGACCCTGCTTAGCTTCCGAGATCGGACGAGATCGGGCGTGTTCAGGGTGGTATGGCCGTAAGCAACAGCAGCAGCGGCCGGTAGGCCTTATATAGATGACAGTGGCCCTGCTGTGGAGTGTGTTTATTCCTTTACTCTACTTAGGCTGGGCTGCTAAAGGTTACAAGTGACATTTTTCAGCAGTGACATTTTGTTAGTTAGTGCTGCATTCATAAACATGACGATTGCTCATTCAGTCAGTCTGCCAAATGAAAAAAGCTTACAGCACCTGGTATTCCCAGGCGGTCTCCCATCCAAGTACTAACCAGGCCCGACCCTGCTTAGCTTCCGAGATCGGACGAGATCGGGCGTGTTCAGGGTGGTATGGCCGTAAGCAACAGCAGCAGCGGCCGGTAGGCCTTATATAGATGACAGTGGCCCTGCTGTGGAGTGTGTTTATTCCTTTACTCTATTTAGGCTGCTAAAGGTTACAAGTGACATTTTTCAGCAGTGACATTTAGTTTTTAGTTAGTGCTGCATTCATAAACATGACGATTGCTCATTCAGTCAGTCTGCCAAATGAAAAAAGCTTACAGCACCTGGTATTCCCAGGCGGTCTCCCATCCAAGTACTAACCAGGCCCGACCCTGCTTAGCTTCCGAGATCGGACGAGATCGGGCGTGTTCAGGGTGGTATGGCCGTAAGCAACAGGAGCAGCGGCCGGTAGGCCTTATATAGATGACAGTGGCCCTGCTGTGGAGTGTGTTTATTCCTTTACTCTACTTAGGCTGGGCTGCTAAAGGTTACAAGTGACATTTTTCAGCAGTGACATTTTGTTAGTTAGTGCTGCATTCATAAACATGACGATTGCTCATTCAGTCAGTCTGCCAAATGAAAAAAGCTTACAGCACCTGGTATTCCCAGGCGGTCTCCCATCCAAGTACTAACCAGGCCCGATCCTGCTTAGCTTCCGAGATCGGACGAGATCGGGCGTGTTCAGGGTGGTATGGCCGTAAGCAACAGCAGCAGCGGCCGGTAGGCCTTATATAGATGACAGTGGCCCTGCTGTGGAGTGTGTTTATTCCTTTACTCTACTTAGGCTGCTAAAGGTTACAAGTGACATTTTTCAGCAGTGACATTTAGTTGTTAGTTAGTGCTGCATTCATAAACATGACGATTGCTCATTCAGTCAGTCTGCCAAATGAAAAAAGCTTACAGCACCTGGTATTCCCAGGCGGTCTCCCATCCAAGTACTAACCAGGCCCGACCCTGCTTAGCTTCCGAGATCGGACGAGATCGGGCGTGTTCAGGGTGGTATGGCCGTAAGCAACAGGAGCAGCGGCCGGTAGGCCTTATATAGATGACAGTGGCCCTGCTGTGGAGTGTGTTTATTCCTTTACTCTACTTAGGCTGGGCTGCTAAAGGTTACAAGTGACATTTTTCAGCAGTGACATTTTGTTAGTTAGTGCTGCATTCATAAACATGACGATTGCTCATTCAGTCAGTCTGCCAAATGAAAAAAGCTTACAGCACCTGGTATTCCCAGGCGGTCTCCCATCCAAGTACTAACCAGGCCCGATCCTGCTTAGCTTCCGAGATCGGACGAGATCGGGCGTGTTCAGGGTGGTATGGCCGTAAGCAACAGCAGCAGCGGCCGGTAGGCCTTATATAGATGACAGTGGCCCTGCTGTGGAGTGTGTTTATTCCTTTACTCTACTTAGGCTGCTAAAGGTTACAAGTGACATTTTTCAGCAGTGACATTTAGTTGTTAGTTAGTGCTGCATTCATAAACATGACGATTGCTCATTCAGTCAGTCTGCCAAATGAAAAAAGCTTACAGCACCTGGTATTCCCAGGCGGTCTCCCATCCAAGTACTAACCAGGCCCGACCCTGCTTAGCTTCCGAGATCGGACGAGATCGGGCGTGTTCAGGGTGGTATGGCCGTAAGCAACAGCAGCAGCGGCCGGTAGGCCTTATATAGATGACAGTGGCCCTGCTGTGGAGTGTGTTTATTCCTTTACTCTACTTAGGCTGGGCTGCTAAAGGTTACAAGTGACATTTTTCAGCAGTGACATTTTGTTAGTTAGTGCTGCATTCATAAACATGACGATTGCTCATTCAGTCAGTCTGCCAAATGAAAAAAGCTTACAGCACCTGGTATTCCCAGGCGGTCTCCCATCCAAGTACTAACCAGGCCCGACCCTGCTTAGCTTCCGAGATCGGACGAGATCGGGCGTGTTCAGGGTGGTATGGCCGTAAGCAACAGCAGCAGCGGCCGGTAGGCCTTATATAGATGACAGTGGCCCTGCTGTGGAGTGTGTTTATTCCTTTACTCTACTTAGGCTGCTAAAGGTTACAAGTGACATTTTTCAGCAGTGACATTTAGTTGTTAGTTAGTGCTGCATTCATAAACATGACGATTGCTCATTCAGTCAGTCTGCCAAATGAAAAAAGCTTACAGCACCTGGTATTCCCAGGCGGTCTCCCATCCAAGTACTAACCAGGCCCGACCCTGCTTAGCTTCCGAGATCGGACGAGATCGGGCGTGTTCAGGGTGGTATGGCCGTAAGCAACAGCAGCAGCGGCCGGTAGGCCTTATATAGATGACAGTGGCCCTGCTGTGGAGTGTGTTTATTCCTTTACTCTACTTAGGCTGGGCTGCTAAAGGTTACAAGTGACATTTTTCAGCAGTGACATTTTGTTAGTTAGTGCTGCATTCATAAACATGACGATTGCTCATTCAGTCAGTCTGCCAAATGAAAAAAGCTTACAGCACCTGGTATTCCCAGGCGGTCTCCCATCCAAGTACTAACCAGGCCCGACCCTGCTTAGCTTCCGAGATCTGACGAGATCGGGCGTGTTCAGGGTGGTATGGCCGTAAGCAACAGCAGCAGCGGCCGGTAGGCCTTATATAGATGACAGTGGCCCTGCTGTGGAGTGTGTTTATTCCTTTACTCTACTTAGGCTGCTAAAGGTTACAAGTGACATTTTTCAGCAGTGACATTTAGTTGTTAGTTAGTGCTGCATTCATAAACATGACGATTGCTCATTCAGTCAGTCTGCCAAATGAAAAAAGCTTACAGCACCTGGTATTCCCAGGCGGTCTCCCATCCAAGTACTAACCAGGCCCGACCCTGCTTAGCTTCCGAGATCGGACGAGATCGGGCGTGTTCAGGGTGGTATGGCCGTAAGCAACAGCAGCAGCGGCCGGTAGGCCTTATATAGATGACAGTGGCCCTGCTGTGGAGTGTGTTTATTCCTTTACTCTACTTAGGCTGGGCTGCTAAAGGTTACAAGTGACATTTTTCAGCAGTGACATTTTGTTAGTTAGTGCTGCATTCATAAACATGACGATTGCTCATTCAGTCAGTCTGCCAAATGAAAAAAGCTTACAGCACCTGGTATTCCCAGGCGGTCTCCCATCCAAGTACTAACCAGCCCCGACCCTGCTTAGCTTCCGAGATCGGACGAGATCGGGCGTGTTCAGGGTGGTATGGCCGTAAGCAACAGCAGCAGCGGCCGGTAGGCCTTATATAGATGACAGTGGCCCTGCTGTGGAGTGTGTTTATTCCTTTACTCTACTTAGGCTGGGCTGCTAAAGGTTACAAGTGACATTTTTCAGCAGTGACATTTTGTTAGTTAGTGCTGCATTCATAAACATGACGATTGCTCATTCAGTCAGTCTGCCAAATGAAAAAAGCTTACAGCACCTGGTATTCCCAGGCTGTCTCCCATCCAAGTACTAACCAGGCCCGACCCTGCTTAGCTTCCGAGATCGGACGAGATCGGGCGTGTTCAGGGTGGTATGGCCGTAAGCAACAGCAGCAGCGGCCGGTAGGCCTTATATAGATGACAGTGGCCCTGCTGTGGAGTGTGTTTATTCCTTTACTCTACTTAGGCTGGGCTGCTAAAGGTTACAAGTGACATTTTTCAGCAGTGACATTTTGTTAGTTAGTGCTGCATTCATAAACATGACGATTGCTCATTCAGTCAGTCTGCCAAATGAAAAAAGCTTACAGCACCTGGTATTCCCAGGCGGTCTCCCATCCAAGTACTAACCAGGCCCGACCCTGCTTAGCTTCCGAGATCGGACGAGATCGGGCGTGTTCAGGGTGGTATGGCCGTAAGCAACAGCAGCAGCGGCCGGTAGGCCTTATATAGATGACAGTGGCCCTGCTGTGGAGTGTGTTTATTCCTTTACTCTACTTAGGCTGGGCTGCTAAAGGTTACAAGTGACATTTTTCAGCAGTGACATTTTGTTAGTTAGTGCTGCATTCATAAACATGACGATTGCTCATTCAGTCAGTCTGCCAAATGAAAAAAGCTTACAGCACCTGGTATTCCCAGGCGGTCTCCCATCCAAGTACTAACCAGGCCCGACCCTGCTTAGCTTCCGAGATCGGACGAGATCGGGCGTGTTCAGGGTGGTATGGCCGTAAGCAACAGCAGCAGCGGCCGGTAGGCCTTATATAGATGACAGTGGCCCTGCTGTGGAGTGTGTTTATTCCTTTACTCTACTTAGGCTGGGCTGCTAAAGGTTACAAGTGACATTTTTCAGCAGTGACATTTTGTTAGTTAGTGCTGCATTCATAAACATGACGATTGCTCATTCAGTCAGTCTGCCAAATGAAAAAAGCTTACAGCACCTGGTATTCCCAGGCGGTCTCCCATCCAAGTACTAACCAGGCCCGACCCTGCTTAGCTTCCGAGATCGGACAAGATCGGGCGTGTTCAGGGTGGTATGGCCGTAAGCAACAGCAGCAGCGGCCGGTAGGCCTTATATAGATGACAGTGGCCCTGCTGTGGAGTGTGTTTATTCCTTTACTCTATTTAGGCTGCTAAAGGTTACAAGTGACATTTTTCAGCAGTGACATTTAGTTGTTAGTTAGTGCTGCATTCATAAACATGACGATTGCTCATTCAGTCAGTCTGCCAAATGAAAAAAGCTTACAGCACCTGGTATTCCCAGGCGGTCTCCCATCCAAGTACTAACCAGGCCCGACCCTGCTTAGCTTCCGAGATCGGACGAGATCGGGCGTGTTCAGGGTGGTATGGCCATAAGCAACAGCAGCAGCGGCCGGTAGGCCTTATATAGATGACAGTGGCCCTGCTGTGGAGTGTGTTTATTCCTTTACTCTACTTAGGCTGGGCTGCTAAAGGTTACAAGTGACATTTTTCAGCAGTGACATTTTGTTAGTTAGTGCTGCATTCATAAACATGACGATTGCTCATTCAGTCAGTCTGCCAAATGAAAAAAGCTTACAGCACCTTGTATTCCCAGGCGGTCTCCCATCCAAGTACTAACCAGGCCCGACCCTGCTTAGCTTCCGAGATCGGACGAGATCGGGCGTGTTCAGGGTGGTATGGCCGTAAGCAACAGCAGCAGCGGCCGGTAGGCCTTATATAGATGACAGTGGCCCTGCTGTGGAGTGTGTTTATTCCTTTACTCTACTTAGGCTGGGCTGCTAAAGGTTACAAGTGACATTTTTCAGCAGTGACATTTTGTTAGTTAGTGCTGCATTCATAAACATGACGATTGCTCATTCAGTCAGTCTGCCAAATGAAAAAAGCTTACAGCACCTGGTATTCCCAGGCGGTCTCCCATCCAAGTACTAACCAGGCCCGACCCTGCTTAGCTTCCGAGATCGGACGAGATCGGGCGTGTTCAGGGTGGTATGGCCGTAAGCAACAGCAGCAGCGGCCGGTAGGCCTTATATAGATGACAGTGGCCCTGCTGTGGAGTGTGTTTATTCCTTTACTCTACTTAGGCTGCTAAAGGTTACAAGTGACATTTTTCAGCAGTGACATTTAGTTGTTAGTTAGTGCTGCATTCATAAACATGACGATTGCTCATTCAGTCAGTCTGCCAAGTGAAAAAAGCTTACAGCACCTGGTATTCCCAGGCGGTCTCCCATCCAAGTACTAACCAGGCCCGACCCTGCTTAGCTTCCGAGATCGGACGAGATCGGGCGTGTTCAGGGTGGTATGGCCGTAAGCAACAGCAGCGGCGGCCGGTAGGCCTTATATAGATGACAGTGGCCCTGCTGTGGAGTGTGTTTATTCCTTTACTCTACTTAGGCTGGGCTGCTAAAGGTTACAAGTGACATTTTTCAGCAGTGACATTTTGTTAGTTAGTGCTGCATTCATAAACATGACGATTGCTCATTCAGTCAGTCTGCCAAATGAAAAAAGCTTACAGCACCTGGTATTCCCAGGCGGTCTCCCATCCAAGTACTAACCAGGCCCGACCCTGCTTAGCTTCCGAGATCGGACGAGATCGGGCGTGTTCAGGGTGGTATGGCCGTAAGCAACAGCAGCAGCGGCCGGTAGGCCTTATATAGATGACAGTGGCCCTGCTGTGGAGTGTGTTTATTCCTTTACTCTACTTAGGCTGGGCTGCTAAAGGTTACAAGTGACATTTTTCAGCAGTGACATTTTGTTAGTTAGTGCTGCATTCATAAACATGACGATTGCTCATTCAGTCAGTCTGCCAAATGAAAAAAGCTTACAGCACCTGGTATTCCCAGGCGGTCTCCCATCCAAGTACTAACCAGGCCCGACCCTGCTTAGCTTCCGAGATCGGACGAGATCGGGCGTGTTCAGGGTGGTATGGCCGTAAGCAACAGCAGCAGCGGCCGGTAGGCCTTATATAGATGACAGTGGCCCTGCTGTGGAGTGTGTTTATTCCTTTACTCTACTTAGGCTGGGCTGCTAAAGGTTACAAGTGACATTTTTCAGCAGTGACATTTTGTTAGTTAGTGCTGCATTCATAAACATGACGATTGCTCATTCAGTCAGTCTGCCAAATGAAAAAAGCTTACAGCACCTGGTATTCCCAGGCGGTCTCCCATCCAAGTACTAACCAGGCCCGACCCTGCTTAGCTTCCGAGATCGGACGAGATCGGGCGTGTTCAGGGTGGTATGGCCGTAAGCAACAGCAGCAGCGGCCGGTAGGCCTTATATAGATGACAGTGGCCCTGCTGTGGAGTGTGTTTATTCCTTTACTCTATTTAGGCTGCTAAAGGTTACAAGTGACATTTTTCAGCAGTGACATTTAGTTTTTAGTTAGTGCTGCATTCATAAACATGACGATTGCTCATTCAGTCAGTCTGCCAAATGAAAAAAGCTTACAGCACCTGGTATTCCCAGGCGGTCTCCCATCCAAGTACTAACCAGGCCCGACCCTGCTTAGCTTCCGAGATCGGACGAGATCGGGCGTGTTCAGGGTGGTATGGCCGTAAGCAACAGGAGCAGCGGCCGGTAGGCCTTATATAGATGACAGTGGCCCTGCTGTGGAGTGTGTTTATTCCTTTACTCTACTTAGGCTGGGCTGCTAAAGGTTACAAGTGACATTTTTCAGCAGTGACATTTTGTTAGTTAGTGCTGCATTCATAAACATGACGATTGCTCATTCAGTCAGTCTGCCAAATGAAAAAAGCTTACAGCACCTGGTATTCCCAGGCGGTCTCCCATCCAAGTACTAACCAGGCCCGACCCTGCTTAGCTTCCGCGATCGGACGAGATCGGGCGTGTTCAGGGTGGTATGGCCGTAAGCAACAGCAGCAGCGGCCGGTAGGCCTTATATAGATGACAGTGGCCCTGCTGTGGAGTGTGTTTATTCCTTTACTCTACTTAGGCTGCTAAAGGTTACAAGTGACATTTTTCAGCAGTGACATTTAGTTGTTAGTTAGTGCTGCATTCATAAACATGACGATTGCTCATTCAGTCAGTCTGCCAAATGAAAAAAGCTTACAGCACCTGGTATTCCCAGGCGGTCTCCCATCCAAGTACTAACCAGGCCCGACCCTGCTTAGCTTCCGAGATCGGACGAGATCGGGCGTGTTCAGGGTGGTATGGCCGTAAGCAACAGCAGCAGCGGCCGGTAGGCGTTATATAGATGACAGTGGCCCTGCTGTGGAGTGTGTTTATTCCTTTACTCTACTTAGGCTGGGCTGCTAAAGGTTAGAGGTGACATTTTTCAGCAGTGACATTTTGTTAGTTAGTGCTGCATTCATAAACATGACGATTGCTCATTCAGTCAGTCTGCCAAATGAAAAAAGCTTACAGCACCTGGTATTCCCAGGCGGTCTCCCATCCAAGTACTAACCAGGCCCGACCCTGCTTAGCTTCCGAGATCGGACGAGATCGGGCGTGTTCAGGGTGGTATGGCCGTAAGCAACAGCAGCAGCGGCCGGTAGGCCTTATATAGATGACAGTGGCCCTGCTGTGGAGTGTGTTTATTCCTTTACTCTACTTAGGCTGCTAAAGGTTACAAGTGACATTTTTCAGCAGTGACATTTAGTTGTTATTTAGTGCTGCATTCATAAACATGACGATTGCTCATTCAGTCAGTCTGCCAAATGAAAAAAGCTTACAGCACCTGGTATTCCCAGGCGGTCTCCCATCCAAGTACTAACCAGGCCCGACCCTGCTTAGCTTCCGAGATCGGACGAGATCGGGCGTGTTCAGGGTGGTATGGCCGTAAGCAACAGCAGCAGCGGCCGGTAGGCCTTATATAGATGACAGTGGCCCTGCTGTGGAGTGTGTTTATTCCTTTACTCTACTTAGGCTGGGCTGCTAAAGGTTACAAGTGACATTTTTCAGCAGTGACATTTTGTTAGTTAGTGCTGCATTCATAAACATGACGATTGCTCATTCAGTCAGTCTGCCAAATGAAAAAAGCTTACAGCACCTGGTATTCCCAGGCGGTCTCCCATCCAAGTACTAACCAGGCCCGACCCTGCTTAGCTTCCGAGATCGGACGAGATCGGGCGTGTTCAGGGTGGTATGGCCGTAAGCAACAGCAGCAGCGGCCGGTAGGCCTTATATAGATGACAGTGGCCCTGCTGTGGAGTGTGTTTATTCCTTTACTCTACTTAGGCTGGGCTGCTAAAGGTTACAAGTGACATTTTTCAGCAGTGACATTTTGTTAGTTAGTGCTGCATTCATAAACATGACGATTGCTCATTCAGTCAGTCTGCCAAATGAAAAAAGCTTACAGCACCTGGTATTCCCAGGCGGTCTCCCATCCAAGTACTAACCAGGCCCGACCCTGCTTAGCTTCCGAGATCGGACGAGATCGGGCGTGTTCAGGGTGGTATGGCCGTAAGCAACAGCAGCAGCGGCCGGTAGGCCTTATATAGATGACAGTGGCCCTGCTGTGGAGTGTGTTTATTCCTTTACTCTATTTAGGCTGCTAAAGGTTACAAGTGACATTTTTCAGCAGTGACATTTAGTTGTTAGTTAGTGCTGCATTCATAAACATGACGATTGCTCATTCAGTCAGTCTGCCAAATGAAAAAAGCTTACAGCACCTGGTATTCCCAGGCGGTCTCCCATCCAAGTACTAACCAGGCCCGACCCTGCTTAGCTTCCGAGATCGGACGAGATCGGGCGTGTTCAGGGTGGTATGGCCGTAAGCAACAGCAGCAGCGGCCGGTAGGCCTTATATAGATGACAGTGGCCCTGCTGTGGAGTGTGTTTATTCCTTTACTCTATTTAGGCTGCTAAAGGTTACAAGTGACATTTTTCAGCAGTGACATTTAGTTGTTAGTTAGTGCTGCATTCATAAACATGACGATTGCTCATTCAGTCAGTCTGCCAAATGAAAAAAGCTTACAGCACCTGGTATTCCCAGGCGGTCTCCCATCCAAGTACTAACCAGGCCCGACCCTGCTTAGCTTCCGAGATCGGACGAGATCGGGGGTGTTCAGGGTGGTATGGCCATAAGCAACAGCAGCAGCGGCCGGTAGGCCTTATATAGATGACAGTGGCCCTGCTGTGGAGTGTGTTTATTCCTTTACTCTACTTAGGCTGGGCTGCTAAAGGTTACAAGTGACATTTTTCAGCAGTGACATTTTGTTAGTTAGTGCTGCATTCATAAACATGACGATTGCTCATTCAGTCAGTCTGCCAAATGAAAAAAGCTTACAGCACCTGGTATTCCCAGGCGGTCTCCCATCCAAGTACTAACCAGGCCCGACCCTGCTTAGCTTCCGAGATCGGACGAGATCGGGCGTGTTCAGGGTGGTATGGCCGTAAGCAACAGCAGCAGCGGCCGGTAGGCCTTATATAGATGACAGTGGCCCTGCTGTGGAGTGTGTTTATTCCTTTACTCTACTTAGGCTGGGCTGCTAAAGGTTACAAGTGACATTTTTCAGCAGTGACATTTTGTTAGTTAGTGCTGCATTCATAAACATGACGATTGCTCATTCAGTCAGTCTGCCAAATGAAAAAAGCTTACAGCACCTGGTATTCCCAGGCGGTCTCCCATCCAAGTACTAACCAGGCCCGACCCTGCTTAGCTTCCGAGATCGGACGAGATCGGGCGTGTTCAGGGTGGTATGGCCGTAAGCAACAGCAGCAGCGGCCGGTAGGCCTTATATAGATGACAGTGGCCCTGCTGTGGAGTGTGTTTATTCCTTTACTCTACTTAGGCTGCTAAAGGTTACAAGTGACATTTTTCAGCAGTGACATTTAGTTGTTAGTTAGTGCTGCATTCATAAACATGACGATTGCTCATTCAGTCAGTCTGCCAAATGAAAAAAGCTTACAGCACCTGGTATTCCCAGGCGGTCTCCCATCCAAGTACTAACCAGGCCCGACCCTGCTTAGCTTCCGAGATCGGACGAGATCGGGCGTGTTCAGGGTGGTATGGCCGTAAGCAACAGCAGCAGCGGCCGGTAGGCCTTATATAGATGACAGTGGCCCTGCTGTGGAGTGTGTTTATTCCTTTACTCTACTTAGGCTGGGCTGCTAAAGGTTACAAGTGACATTTTTCAGCAGTGACATTTTGTTAGTTAGTGCTGCATTCATAAACATGACGATTGCTCATTCAGTCAGTCTGCCAAATGAAAAAAGCTTACAGCACCTGGTATTCCCAGGCGGTCTCCCATCCAAGTACTAACCAGGCCCGACCCTGCTTAGCTTCCGAGATCGGACGAGATCGGGCGTGTTCAGGGTGGTATGGCCGTAAGCAACAGCAGCAGCGGCCGGTAGGCCTTATATAGATGACAGTGGCCCTGCTGTGGAGTGTGTTTATTCCTTTACTCTACTTAGGCTGGGCTGCTAAAGGTTACAAGTGACATTTTTCAGCAGTGACATTTAGTTGTTAGTTAGTGCTGCATTCATAAACATGACGATTGCTCATTCAGTCAGTCTGCCAAATGAAAAAAGCTTACAGCACCTGGTATTCCCAGGCGGTCTCCCATCCAAGTACTAACCAGGCCCGACCCTGCTTAGCTTCCGAGATCGGACGAGATCGGGCGTGTTCAGGGTGGTATGGCCGTAAGCAACAGCAGCAGCGGCCGGTAGGCCTTGTATAGATGACAGTGGCCCTGCTGTGGAGTGTGTTTATTCCTTTACTCTACTTAGGCTGGGCTGCTAAAGGTTACAAGTGACATTTTTCAGCAGTGACATTTTGTTAGTTAGTGCTGCATTCATAAACATGACGATTGCTCATTCAGTCAGTCTGCCAAATGAAAAAAGCTTACAGCACCTGGTATTCCCAGGCGGTCTCCCATCCAAGTACTAACCAGGCCCGACCCTGCTTAGCTTCCGAGATCGGACGAGATCGGGCGTGTTCAGGGTGGTATGGCCGTAAGCAACAGCAGCAGCGGCCGGTAGGCCTTATATAGATGACAGTGGCCCTGCTGTGGAGTGTGTTTATTCCTTTACTCTACTTAGGCTGGGCTGCTAAAGGTTACAAGTGACATTTTTCAGCAGTGACATTTAGTTGTTAGTTAGTGCTGCATTCATAAACATGACGATTGCTCATTCAGTCAGTCTGCCAAATGAAAAAAGCTTACAGCACCTGGTATTCCCAGGCGGTCTCCCATCCAAGTACTAACCAGGCCCGACCCTGCTTAGCTTCCGAGATCGGACGAGATCGGGCGTGTTCAGGGTGGTATGGCCGTAAGCAACAGCAGCAGCGGCCGGTAGGCCTTATATAGATGACAGTGGCCCTGCTGTGGAGTGTGTTTATTCCTTTACTCTACTTAGGCTGGGCTGCTAAAGGTTACAAGTGACATTTTTCAGCAGTGACATTTAGTTTTTAGTTAGTGCTGCATTCATAAACATGACGATTGCTCATTCAGTCAGTCTGCCAAATGAAAAAAGCTTACAGCACCTGGTATTCCCAGGCGGTCTCCCATCCAAGTACTAACCAGGCCCGACCCTGCTTAGCTTCCGAGATCGGACGAGATCGGGCGTGTTTAGGGTGGTATGGCCGTAAGCAACAGCAGCAGCGGCCGGTAGGCCTTATATAGATGACAGTGGCCCTGCTGTGGAGTGTGTTTATTCCTTTACTCTACTTAGGCTGCTAAAGGTTACAAGTGACATTTTTCAGCAGTGACATTTTGTTAGTTAGTGCTGCATTCATAAACATGACGATTGCTCATTCAGTCAGTCTGCCAAATGAAAAAAGCTTACAGCACCTGGTATTCCCAGGCGGTCTCCCATCCAAGTACTAACCAGGCCCGACCCTGCTTAGCTTCCGAGATCGGACGAGATCGGGCGTGTTCAGGGTGGTATGGCCGTAAGCAACAGCAGCAGCGGCCGGTAGGCCTTGTATAGATGACAGTGGCCCTGCTGTGGAGTGTGTTTATTCCTTTACTCTACTTAGGCTGGGCTGCTAAAGGTTACAAGTGACATTTTTCAGCAGTGACATTTTGTTAGTTAGTGCTGCATTCATAAACATGACGATTGCTCATTCAGTCAGTCTGCCAAATGAAAAAAGCTTACAGCACCTGGTATTCCCAGGCGGTCTCCCATCCAAGTACTAACCAGGCCCGACCCTGCTTAGCTTCCGAGATCGGACGAGATCGGGCGTGTTCAGGATGGTATGGCCGTAAGCAACAGCAGCAGCGGCCGGTAGGCCTTATATAGATGACAGTGGCCCTGCTGTGGAGTGTGTTTATTCCTTTACTCTACTTAGGCTGGGCTGCTAAAGGTTACAAGTGACATTTTTCAGCAGTGACATTTAGTTGTTAGTTAGTGCTGCATTCATAAACATGACGATTGCTCATTCAGTCAGTCTGCCAAATGAAAAAAGCTTACAGCACCTGGTATTCCCAGGCGGTCTCCCATCCAAGTACTAACCAGGCCCGACCCTGCTTAGCTTCCGAGATCGGACGAGATCGGGCGTGTTCAGGGTGGTATGGCCGTAAGCAACAGCAGCAGCGGCCGGTAGGCCTTATATAGATGACAGTGGCCCTGCTGTGGAGTGTGTTTATTCCTTTACTCTACTTAGGCTGGGCTGCTAAAGGTTACAAGTGACATTTTTCAGCAGTGACATTTTGTTAGTTAGTGCTGCATTCATAAACATGACGATTGCTCATTCAGTCAGTCTGCCAAATGAAAAAAGCTTACAGCACCTGGTATTCCCAGGCGGTCTCCCATCCAAGTACTAACCAGGCCCGACCCTGCTTAGCTTCCGAGATCGGACGAGATCGGGCGTGTTTAGGGTGGTATGGCCGTAAGCAACAGCAGCAGCGGCCGGTAGGCCTTATATAGATGACAGTGGCCCTGCTGTGGAGTGTGTTTATTCCTTTACTCTACTTAGGCTGCTAAAGGTTACAAGTGACATTTTTCAGCAGTGACATTTTGTTAGTTAGTGCTGCATTCATAAACATGACGATTGCTCATTCAGTCAGTCTGCCAAATGAAAAAAGCTTACAGCACCTGGTATTCCCAGGCGGTCTCCCATCCAAGTACTAACCAGGCCCGACCCTGCTTAGCTTCCGAGATCGGACGAGATCGGGCGTGTTCAGGGTGGTATGGCCGTAAGCAACAGCAGCAGCGGCCGGTAGGCCTTATATAGATGACAGTGGCCCTGCTGTGGAGTGTGTTTATTCCTTTACTCTACTTAGGCTGGGCTGCTAAAGGTTACAAGTGACATTTTTCAGCAGTGACATTTTGTTAGTTAGTGCTGCATTCATAAACATGACGATTGCTCATTCAGTCAGTCTGCCAAATGAAAAAAGCTTACAGCACCTGGTATTCCCAGGCGGTCTCCCATCCAAGTACTAACCAGGCCCGACCCTGCTTAGCTTCCGAGATCGGACGAGATCGGGCGTGTTCAGGGTGGTATGGCCGTAAGCAACAGCAGCAGCGGCCGGTAGGCCTTATATAGATGACAGTGGCCCTGCTGTGGAGTGTGTTTATTCCTTTACTCTACTTAGGCTGGGCTGCTAAAGGTTACAAGTGACATTTTTCAGCAGTGACATTTTGTTAGTTAGTGCTGCATTCATAAACATGACGATTGCTCATTCAGTCAGTCTGCCAAATGAAAAAAGCTTACAGCACCTGGTATTCCCAGGCGGTCTCCCATCCAAGTACTAACCAGGCCCGACCCTGCTTAGCTTCCGAGATCGGACGAGATCGGGCGTGTTCAGGGTGGTATGGCCGTAAGCAACAGCAGCAGCGGCCGGTAGGCCTTATATAGATGACAGTGGCCCTGCTGTGGAGTGTGTTTATTCCTTTACTCTACTTAGGCTGGGCTGCTAAAGGTTACAAGTGACATTTTTCAGCAGTGACATTTTGTTAGTTAGTGCTGCATTCATAAACATGACGATTGCTCATTCAGTCAGTCTGCCAAATGAAAAAAGCTTACAGCACCTGGTATTCCCAGGCGGTCTCCCATCCAAGTACTAACCAGGCCCGACCCTGCTTAGCTTCCGAGATCGGACGAGATCGGGCGTGTTCAGGGTGGTATGGCCGTAAGCAGCAGCAGCAGCGGCCGGTAGGCCTTATATAGATGACAGTGGCCCTGCTGTGGAGTGTGTTTATTCCTTTACTCTACTTAGGCTGCTAAAGGTTACAAGTGACATTTTTCAGCAGTGACATTTAGTTGTTAGTTAGTGCTGCATTCATAAACATGACGATTGCTCATTCAGTCAGTCTGCCAAATGAAAAAAGCTTACAGCACCTGGTATTCCCAGGCGGTCTCCCATCCAAGTACTAACCAGGCCCGACCCTGCTTAGCTTCCGAGATCGGACGAGATCGGGCGTGTTCAGGGTGGTATGGCCGTAAGCAACAGCAGCAGCGGCCGGTAGGCCTTATATAGATGACAGTGGCCCTGCTGTGGAGTGTGTTTATTCCTTTACTCTACTTAGGCTGCTAAAGGTTACAAGTGACATTTTTCAGCAGTGACATTTAGTTGTTAGTTAGTGCTGCATTCATAAACATGACGATTGCTCATTCAGTCAGTCTGCCAAATGAAAAAAGCTTACAGCACCTGGTATTCCCAGGCGGTCTCCCATCCAAGTACTAACCAGGCCCGACCCTGCTTAGCTTCCGAGATCAGACGAGATCGGGCGTGTTCAGGGTGGTATGGCCGTAAGCAACAGCAGCAGCGGCCGGTAGGCATTATATAGATGACAGTGGCCCTGCTGTGGAGTGTGTTTATTCCTTTACTCTACTTAGGCTGGGCTGCTAAAGGTTACAAGTGACATTTTTCAGCAGTGACATTTTGTTAGTTAGTGCTGCATTCATAAACATGACGATTGCTCATTCAGTCAGTCTGCCAAATGAAAAAAGCTTACAGCACCTGGTATTCCCAGGCGGTCTCCCATCCAAGTACTAACCAGGCCCGACCCTGTTTAGCTTCCGAGATCGGACGAGATCGGGCGTGTTCAGGGTGGTATGGCCGTAAGCAACAGCAGCAGCGGCCGGTAGGCCTTATATAGATGACAGTGGCCCTGCTGTGGAGTGTGTTTATTCCTTTACTCTACTTAGGCTGCTAAAGGTTACAAGTGACATTTTTCAGCAGTGACATTTAGTTGTTAGTTAGTGCTGCATTCATAAACATGACGATTGCTCATTCAGTCAGTCTGCCAAATGAAAAAAGCTTACAGCACCTGGTATTCCCAGGCGGTCTCCCATCCAAGTACTAACCAGGCCCGACCCTGCTTAGCTTCCGAGATCGGACGAGATCGGGCGTGTTCAGGGTGGTATGGCCGTAAGCAACAGCAGCAGCGGCCGGTAGGCCTTATATAGATGACAGTGGCCCTGCTGTGGAGTGTGTTTATTCCTTTACTCTACTTAGGCTGGGCTGCTAAAGGTTACAAGTGACATTTTTCAGCAGTGACATTTTGTTAGTTAGTGCTGCATTCATAAACATGACGATTGCTCATTCAGTCAGTCTGCCAAATGAAAAAAGCTTACAGCACCTGGTATTCCCAGGCGGTCTCCCATCCAAGTACTAACCAGGCCCGACCCTGCTTAGCTTCCGAGATCGGACGAGATCGGGCGTGTTCAGGGTGGTATGGCCGTAAGCAACAGCAGCAGCGGCCGGTAGGCCTTATATAGATGACAGTGGCCCTGCTGTGGAGTGTGTTTATTCCTTTACTCTATTTAGGCTGCTAAAGGTTACAAGTGACATTTTTCAGCAGTGACATTTAGTTGTTAGTTAGTGCTGCATTCATAAACATGACGATTGCTCATTCAGTCAGTCTGCCAAATGAAAAAAGCTTACAGCACCTGGTATTCCCAGGCGGTCTCCCATCCAAGTACTAACCAGGCCCGACCCTGCTTAGCTTCCGAGATCGGACGAGATCGGGCGTGTTCAGGGTGGTATGGCCGTAAGCAACAGCAGCTGCGGCCGGTAGGCCTTATATAGATGACAGTGGCCCTGCTGTGGAGTGTGTTTATTCCTTTACTCTACTTAGGCTGGGCTGCTAAAGGTTACAAGTGACATTTTTCAGCAGTGACATTTTGTTAGTTAGTGCTGCATTCATAAACATGACGATTGCTCATTCAGTCAGTCTGCCAAATGAAAAAAGCTTACAGCACCTGGTATTCCCAGGCGGTCTCCCATCCAAGTACTAACCAGGCCCGACCCTGCTTAGCTTCCGAGATCGGACGAGATCGGGCGTGTTCAGGGTGGTATGGCCGTAAGCAACAGCAGCAGCGGCCGGTAGGCCTTATATAGATGACAGTGGCCCTGCTGTGGAGTGTGTTTATTCCTTTACTCTACTTAGGCTGGGCTGCTAAAGGTTACAAGTGACATTTTTCAGCAGTGACATTTTGTTAGTTAGTGCTGCATTCATAAACATGACGATTGCTCATTCAGTCAGTCTGCCAAATGAAAAAAGCTTACAGCACCTGGTATTCCCAGGCGGTCTCCCATCCAAGTACTAACCAGGCCCGACCCTGCTTAGCTTCCGAGATCGGACGAGATCGGGCGTGTTCAGGGTGGTATGGCCGTAAGCAACAGCAGCAGCGGCCGGTAGGCCTTATATAGATGACAGTGGCCCTGCTGTGGAGTGTGTTTATTCCTTTACTCTACTTATAGCGGAGCAGCTAAGTGCTACGATCTTTCAATTTATGATAAAAGCGTGAAAATTGGCGTGAGCAGTCTCCATGGGTCACTTGACAAGAATATTGTCTGAGCCATTTGTAATTTCAAGATGGCGGCCATTTTTCAAGATGGCCGACACCTTAGTGGGCAGTTAAGTGATATGTTGGTTTATTTGGTGATACAAGCATGAAAATTGGTATGAGCAGTCTCTGTGGGTCACTTGACAATAGGCCACCCACAGCTATTTGAAATTTCAAGATGGCGGCCATTTTTCAAGATGGCAAACACTTTAGTGGAGCAATTAAGTTATATAATGGTTTATTTGGTGATACAAGCATGAACATTGGCATGAGCAGTCTCTCTGGGTCACTTGACAATAGGCCACCCACAGCTACTTCAATTTTCAAGATGGCGGCCATTTTTCAAGATGGCCAACACTTTAGGGGAGCAATTAAGTTATATAATGGTTTATTTGGTGATACAAGCATTACATTTGGCATGAGCAGTCTCTAAGGGTTGCTTGACAAGAAAACACTCCCAGCCACTTGAAATTTCTATTTTCAAGATGGTCACCCCCTGGATCCTCAAAAGACATTTTCTCATAGAAATGTACGTTTTTTTTTTTCATTAAGGACGATTATTATTATTATTATTATTATGCTAAAACAGTTGTGTTGATTTGTTGATCATAGAAAGATTAGATAAGAGTGAATATCTGCACTACCAGGGCACACTGGTGATATATCACTGCTGTTAAACCTCAGAGTGGGGTTCAATGTCAGCTAATTGAAAGTTAGTATCCCAAATGCTGTCTAATTTACCCCAAAACAGTTAGATAGCCGCACCTGAATTGACAGGTTGTGCCAGCGCGGGAGAGCCTAGCCAAGGTTAATGGGGTTTTAATTAACCGGATGGTGTACAGATCACATGGGATTTAAATGGCATTGGATGAACGATCGGACTAAGTGTTGGGTTAAGGCACAAACTTAGTTGTATCCCATACATCAAAGTGCTTGGTAAAAGGTGGTAAAAGGATAAACCCTCTGCCTCTGCCTATGCTGCAGACATGGCAGAAGCCATCATAACAGTTGTGAAAACTAACTGGGACAGATGTTTCATTTGTCAGCAGGTCACCAAGGAAAAACTCATTCAGCCAAGTTTATTCAACAGAGAGCACGATCGTACTGGTCATGATACCATTGCAAGAAATGTTCCATTATTTCATAAGATCAATGCTCTGCCTATCTTACTTAGTCCAACCCGACTAGATGAAGGTGATGGCATAGAAAGCACATTGACAAGAAACAGAGCAACATATCATTCAAGCTGTTCAACAACACAGAGCTGGAAAGGGCCCAAAAGAGAGCATCTACATCTGCTGAAGACACTGAAGATACCAAAGATATCCATGTCAAGAGACTAAGAAGATCTAATGTATGACCGGTCCAGTGATGTCACAACTGTGAACGAGGCCAGGCTTGATCTCTTTGCCAGAAAGCAAAGACGATATGACTTGATCCTGCCAACTCAAGCAGCACTCAAAGAGCATGCCAAACGTGCTTCTTATGAGGCTGGATACGTGTGGGGACAAGCATTGAAGCGACCTCCACAAATGCCGAGCCCATCTGACTGGGGATGGGTGGAACAGGACGAGAAGTGGAAAGTCTTCTGGACTCCACTTCCACCTATTGCGGAGAGTTGTTGGGAGTTGACCAATTGTGGGTGCACCAAGGCATGTACTGGAAGGTGTAAGTGCTTCAGATATGGACCCAGTTTCACATGCCTATGTAATTGCCCCTGCTAGAACCTATATTTGCATGTTTATTTTGCCAGAGTTATTCCCCGTTGTCCTCTGTGTTTTCAAGGGTAGGCCTATGGCTCGGCTTCCCCTCGCCACATCGGCGCATCATGTTTTACTTTGTATCTAGTCTATTACTGTGTAATTTTCAGTTGTTACTTTGTAACATTGCTTCCACTACCTTCCACTGCCATATCTAACAGTGAAGCACATTTTCAGTTTAGTTCCTTAGTATAGTTTGTCATGGTTCCGTGGCTATTGCCTTTCAGTGTTAGCCATTGCTCATAATTTTGGAGCACTGTCCGTTCAGCACCACAACTGTGCTTATCAGCACCACAACTGTGTTAATTTATTCATCTTATTTTTTGTTTCCCCACCCCTTAGTATCTATTTGACACATGTAATGGCTGTTAGTTTAAAAAAAAATATATATATATTATCCTCCCTTGTGACTGTTACCTTGTCGTGGTAAGGGAGCTTGTGCAAGCCTACCTCAGTGAACACTGAGAGCTATGCCGGTGGGAGGCAACTCCTGACAGGTTTTACCAAACTGGACAGCTTGTGGGCGAGGAGTCAGACAAAACACAGTCAAACAACCTCTCTTGACAGAGCTTTTTGAGGAACCCAATACATTTCTATGAGAAAAGGTATCATTTAAGGATCCACATGGCGCACGGCAGACATCTTGAAATTTCAAGTGGCTGTGGGCGGTTTCTTGTCAAATGACCTTTTGAGACGGCTCATGGCAATTTTCATGCTTGTATCACCAACTAAATGATTTCTTAAGCTTACTGCTCCACTAAGGTGGTGGCCATCTTGAAAAATGGCCGCCATTTTGAAATTTCAAGTAGCTGTGGGTGACTTATTGTCAAATGACCCACAGAGACTGCTCATGCCAATTTTCATACTTGTATCACCAAATGAACCATTATATAACTTAAATGCTCCACTAAAGTGTCGGCCATCTTGAAAAATGGCCACCATCTTGAAATTTCAAGTAGCTGTGGGTGGCTTATTGTCAAGTGACCCACAGAGACTGCTCATGCCAATTTTCATGCTTGTATCACCAAATAAACCATCATATCACTTAACTGCCCACTAAGGTATCGGCCATCTTGAAAAATGGCCGCCATCTTGAAATTACAAATGGCTCAGACAATATTCTTGTCAAGTGACCCATGGAGACTGCTCATGCCAATTTTCACGCTTTTATCATCAACTGAAAGATTCTGCCAGAAAAAAGCATTTAGCCGCTCCACTATTAGGCTGCTAAAGGTTACAAGTGACATTTTTCAGCAGTGACATTTAGTTGTTAGTTAGTGCTGCATTCATAAACATGACGATTGCTCATTCAGTCAGTCTGCCAAATGAAAAAAGCTTACAGCACCTGGTATTCCCAGGCGGTCTCCCATCCAAGTACTAACCAGGCCCGACCCTGCTTAGCTTCCGAGATCGGACGAGATCGGGCGTGTTCAGGGTGGTATGGCCGTAAGCAACAGCAGCAGCGGCCGGTAGGCCTTATATAGATGACAGTGGCCCTGCTGTGGAGTGTGTTTATTCCTTTACTCTATTTAGGCTGCTAAAGGTTACAAGTGACATTTTTCAGCAGTGACATTTAGTTTTTAGTTAGTGCTGCATTCATAAACATGACGATTGCTCATTCAGTCAGTCTGCCAAATGAAAAAAGCTTACAGCACCTGGTATTCCCAGGCGGTCTCCCATCCAAGTACTAACCAGGCCCGACCCTGCTTAGCTTCCGAGATCGGACGAGATCGGGCGTGTTCAGGGTGGTATGGCCGTAAGCAACAGGAGCAGCGGCCGGTAGGCTTTATATAGATGACAGTGGCCCTGCTGTGGAGTGTGTTTATTCCTTTACTCTACTTAGGCTGGGCTGCTAAAGGTTACAAGTGACATTTTTCAGCAGTGACATTTTGTTAGTTAGTGCTGCATTCATAAACATGACGATTGCTCATTCAGTCAGTCTGCCAAATGAAAAAAGCTTACAGCACCTGGTATTCCCAGGCGGTCTCCCATCCAAGTACTAACCAGGCCCGACCCTGCTTAACTTCCGAGATCGGACGAGATCGGGCGTGTTCAGGGTGGTATGGCCGTAAGCAACAGCAGCAGCGGCCGGTAGGCCTTATATAGATGACAGTGGCCCTGCTGTGGAGTGTGTTTATTCCTTTACTCTACTTAGGCTGCTAAAGGTTACAAGTGACATTTTTCAGCAGTGACATTTAGTTGTTAGTTAGTGCTGCATTCATAAACATGACGATTGCTCATTCAGTCAGTCTGCCAAATGAAAAAAGCTTACAGCACCTGGTATTCCCAGGCGGTCTCCCATCCAAGTACTAACCAGGCCCGACCCTGCTTAGCTTCCGAGATCGGACGAGATCGGGCGTGTTCAGGGTGGTATGGCCGTAAGCAACAGCAGCAGCGGCCGGTAGGCCTTATATAGATGACAGTGGCCCTGCTGTGGAGTGTGTTTATTCCTTTACTCTACTTAGGCTGGGCTGCTAAAGGTTACAAGTGACATTTTTCAGCAGTGACATTTTGTTAGTTAGTGCTGCATTCATAAACATGACGATTGCTCATTCAGTCAGTCTGCCAAATGAAAAAAGCTTACAGCACCTGGTATTCCCAGGCGGTCTCCCATCCAAGTACTAACCAGGCCCGACCCTGCTTAGCTTCCGAGATCGGACGAGATCGGGCGTGTTCAGGGTGGTATGGCCGTAAGCAACAGCAGCAGCGGCCGGTAGGCCTTATATAGATGACAGTGGCCCTGCTGTGGAGTGTGTTTATTCCTTTACTCTATTTAGGCTGCTAAAGGTTACAAGTGACATTTTTCAGCAGTGACATTTAGTTGTTAGTTAGTGCTGCATTCATAAACATGACGATTGCTCATTCAGTCAGTCTGCCAAATGAAAAAAGCTTACAGCACCAGGTATTCCCAGGCGGTCTCCCATCCAAGTACTAACCAGGCCCGACCCTGCTTAGCTTCCGAGATCGGACGAGATCGGGCGTGTTCAGGGTGGTATGACCGTAAGCAACAGCAGCAGCGGCCGGTAGGCCTTATATAGATGACAGTGGCCCTGCTGTGGAGTGTGTTTATTCCTTTACTCTACTTAGGCTGGGCTGCTAAAGGTTACAAGTGACATTTTTCAGCAGTGACATTTTGTTAGTTAGTGCTGCATTCATAAACATGACGATTGCTCATTCAGTCAGTCTGCCAAATGAAAAAAGCTTACAGCACCTGGTATTCCCAGGCGGTCTCCCATCCAAGTACTAACCAGGCCCGACCCTGCTTAGCTTCCGAGATCGGACGAGATCGGGCGTGTTCAGGGTGGTATGGCCGTAAGCAGCAGCAGCAGCGGCCGGTAGGCCTTATATAGATGACAGTGGCCCTGCTGTGGAGTGTGTTTATTCCTTTACTCTACTTAGGCTGGGCTGCTAAAGGTTACAAGTGACATTTTTCAGCAGTGACATTTTGTTAGTTAGTGCTGCATTCATAAACATGACGATTGCTCATTCAGTCAGTCTGCCAAATGAAAAAAGCTTACAGCACCTGGTATTCCCAGGCGGTCTCCCATCCAAGTACTAACCAGGCCCGACCCTGCTTAGCTTCCGAGATCGGACGAGATCGGGCGTGTTCAGGGTGGTATGGCCGTAAGCAACAGCAGCAGCGGCCGGTAGGCCTTATATAGATGACAGTGGCCCTGCTGTGGAGTGTGTTTATTCCTTTACTCTACTTAGGCTGCTAAAGGTTACAAGTGACATTTTTCAGCAGTGACATTTAGTTGTTAGTTAGTGCTGCATTCATAAACATGACGATTGCTCATTCAGTCAGTCTGCCAAATGAAAAAAGCTTACAGCACCTGGTATTCCCAGGCGGTCTCCCATCCAAGTACTAACCAGGCCCGACCCTGCTTAGCTTCCGAGATCAGACGAGATCGGGCGTGTTCAGGGTGGTATGGCCGTAAGCAACAGCAGCAGCGGCCGGTAGGCATTATATAGATGACAGTGGCCCTGCTGTGGAGTGTGTTTATTCCTTTACTCTACTTAGGCTGGGCTGCTAAAGGTTACAAGTGACATTTTTCAGCAGTGACATTTTGTTAGTTAGTGCTGCATTCATAAACATGACGATTGCTCATTCAGTCAGTCTGCCAAATGAAAAAAGCTTACAGCACCTGGTATTCCCAGGCGGTCTCCCATCCAAGTACTAACCAGGCCCGACCCTGCTTAGCTTCCGAGATCGGACGAGATCGGGCGTGTTCAGGGTGGTATGGCCGTAAGCAACAGCAGCAGCGGCCGGTAGGCCTTATATAGATGACAGTGGCCCTGCTGTGGAGTGTGTTTATTCCTTTACTCTACTTAGGCTGCTAAAGGTTACAAGTGACATTTTTCAGCAGTGACATTTAGTTGTTAGTTAGTGCTGCATTCATAAACATGACGATTGCTCATTCAGTCAGTCTGCCAAATGAAAAAAGCTTACAGCACCTGGTATTCCCAGGCGGTCTCCCATCCAAGTACTAACCAGGCCCGACCCTGCTTAGCTTCCGAGATCGGACGAGATCGGGCGTGTTCAGGGTGGTATGGCCGTAAGCAACAGCAGCAGCGGCCGGTAGGCCTTATATAGATGACAGTGGCCCTGCTGTGGAGTGTGTTTATTCCTTTACTCTACTTAGGCTGGGCTGCTAAAGGTTACAAGTGACATTTTTCAGCAGTGACATTTTGTTAGTTAGTGCTGCATTCATAAACATGACGATTGCTCATTCAGTCAGTCTGCCAAATGAAAAAAGCTTACAGCACCTGGTATTCCCAGGCGGTCTCCCATCCAAGTACTAACCAGGCCCGACCCTGCTTAGCTTCCGAGATCGGACGAGATCGGGCGTGTTCAGGGTGGTATGGCCGTAAGCAACAGCAGCAGCGGCCGGTAGGCCTTATATAGATGACAGTGGCCCTGCTGTGGAGTGTGTTTATTCCTTTACTCTATTTAGGCTGCTAAAGGTTACAAGTGACATTTTTCAGCAGTGACATTTAGTTGTTAGTTAGTGCTGCATTCATAAACATGACGATTGCTCATTCAGTCAGTCTGCCAAATGAAAAAAGCTTACAGCACCTGGTATTCCCAGGCGGTCTCCCATCCAAGTACTAACCAGGCCCGACCCTGCTTAGCTTCCGAGATCGGACGAGATCGGGCGTGTTCAGGGTGGTATGGCCGTAAGCAACAGCAGCTGCGGCCGGTAGGCCTTATATAGATGACAGTGGCCCTGCTGTGGAGTGTGTTTATTCCTTTACTCTACTTAGGCTGGGCTGCTAAAGGTTACAAGTGACATTTTTCAGCAGTGACATTTTGTTAGTTAGTGCTGCATTCATAAACATGACGATTGCTCATTCAGTCAGTCTGCCAAATGAAAAAAGCTTACAGCACCTGGTATTCCCAGGCGGTCTCCCATCCAAGTACTAACCAGGCCCGACCCTGCTTAGCTTCCGAGATCGGACGAGATCGGGCGTGTTCAGGGTGGTATGGCCGTAAGCAGCAGCAGCAGCGGCCGGTAGGCCTTATATAGATGACAGTGGCCCTGCTGTGGAGTGTGTTTATTCCTTTACTCTACTTAGGCTGGGCTGCTAAAGGTTACAAGTGACATTTTTCAGCAGTGACATTTTGTTAGTTAGTGCTGCATTCATAAACATGACGATTGCTCATTCAGTCAGTCTGCCAAATGAAAAAAGCTTACAGCACCTGGTATTCCCAGGCGGTCTCCCATCCAAGTACTAACCAGGCCCGACCCTGCTTAGCTTCCGAGATCGGACGAGATCGGGCGTGTTCAGGGTGGTATGGCCGTAAGCAACAGCAGCAGCGGCCGGTAGGCCTTATATAGATGACAGTGGCCCTGCTGTGGAGTGTGTTTATTCCTTTACTCTACTTAGGCTGCTAAAGGTTACAAGTGACATTTTTCAGCAGTGACATTTAGTTGTTAGTTAGTGCTGCATTCATAAACATGACGATTGCTCATTCAGTCAGTCTGCCAAATGAAAAAAGCTTACAGCACCTGGTATTCCCAGGCGGTCTCCCATCCAAGTACTAACCAGGCCCGACCCTGCTTAGCTTCCGAGATCAGACGAGATCGGGCGTGTTCAGGGTGGTATGGCCGTAAGCAACAGCAGCAGCGGCCGGTAGGCATTATATAGATGACAGTGGCCCTGCTGTGGAGTGTGTTTATTCCTTTACTCTACTTAGGCTGGGCTGCTAAAGGTTACAAGTGACATTTTTCAGCAGTGACATTTTGTTAGTTAGTGCTGCATTCATAAACATGACGATTGCTCATTCAGTCAGTCTGCCAAATGAAAAAAGCTTACAGCACCTGGTATTCCCAGGCGGTCTCCCATCCAAGTACTAACCAGGCCCGACCCTGCTTAGCTTCCGAGATCGGACGAGATCGGGCGTGTTCAGGGTGGTATGGCCGTAAGCAACAGCAGCAGCGGCCGGTAGGCCTTATATAGATGACAGTGGCCCTGCTGTGGAGTGTGTTTATTCCTTTACTCTACTTAGGCTGCTAAAGGTTACAAGTGACATTTTTCAGCAGTGACATTTAGTTGTTAGTTAGTGCTGCATTCATAAACATGACGATTGCTCATTCAGTCAGTCTGCCAAATGAAAAAAGCTTACAGCACCTGGTATTCCCAGGCGGTCTCCCATCCAAGTACTAACCAGGCCCGACCCTGCTTAGCTTCCGAGATCGGACGAGATCGGGCGTGTTCAGGGTGGTATGGCCGTAAGCAACAGCAGCAGCGGCCGGTAGGCCTTATATAGATGACAGTGGCCCTGCTGTGGAGTGTGTTTATTCCTTTACTCTACTTAGGCTGGGCTGCTAAAGGTTACAAGTGACATTTTTCAGCAGTGACATTTTGTTAGTTAGTGCTGCATTCATAAACATGACGATTGCTCATTCAGTCAGTCTGCCAAATGAAAAAAGCTTACAGCACCTGGTATTCCCAGGCGGTCTCCCATCCAAGTACTAACCAGGCCCGACCCTGCTTAGCTTCCGAGATCGGACGAGATCGGGCGTGTTCAGGGTGGTATGGCCGTAAGCAACAGCAGCAGCGGCCGGTAGGCCTTATATAGATGACAGTGGCCCTGCTGTGGAGTGTGTTTATTCCTTTACTCTATTTAGGCTGCTAAAGGTTACAAGTGACATTTTTCAGCAGTGACATTTAGTTGTTAGTTAGTGCTGCATTCATAAACATGACGATTGCTCATTCAGTCAGTCTGCCAAATGAAAAAAGCTTACAGCACCTGGTATTCCCAGGCGGTCTCCCATCCAAGTACTAACCAGGCCCGACCCTGCTTAGCTTCCGAGATCGGACGAGATCGGGCGTGTTCAGGGTGGTATGGCCGTAAGCAACAGCAGCTGCGGCCGGTAGGCCTTATATAGATGACAGTGGCCCTGCTGTGGAGTGTGTTTATTCCTTTACTCTACTTAGGCTGGGCTGCTAAAGGTTACAAGTGACATTTTTCAGCAGTGACATTTTGTTAGTTAGTGCTGCATTCATAAACATGACGATTGCTCATTCAGTCAGTCTGCCAAATGAAAAAAGCTTACAGCACCTGGTATTCCCAGGCGGTCTCCCATCCAAGTACTAACCAGGCCCGACCCTGCTTAGCTTCCGAGATCGGACGAGATCGGGCGTGTTCAGGG
This sequence comes from Gymnoscopelus microlampas, assembly GCF_963454915.1. Lineage (NCBI taxonomy): Eukaryota > Metazoa > Chordata > Actinopteri > Myctophiformes > Myctophidae > Gymnoscopelus > Gymnoscopelus microlampas. The sequence continues at coordinate 48,599,300 of NC_139956.1, forward strand.
TGGTATGGCCGTAAGCAACAGCAGCAGCGGCCGGTAGGCCTTATATAGATGACAGTGGCCCTGCTGTGGAGTGTGTTTATTCCTTTACTCTACTTAGGCTGGGCTGCTAAAGGTTACAAGTGACATTTTTCAGCAGTGACATTTTGTTAGTTAGTGCTGCATTCATAAACATGACGATTGCTCATTCAGTCAGTCTGCCAAATGAAAAAAGCTTACAGCACCTGGTATTCCCAGGCGGTCTCCCATCCAAGTACTAACCAGGCCCGACCCTGCTTAGCTTCCGAGATCGGACGAGATCGGGCGTGTTCAGGGTGGTATGGCCGTAAGCAACAGCAGCAGCGGCCGGTAGGCCTTATATAGATGACAGTGGCCCTGCTGTGGAGTGTGTTTATTCCTTTACTCTACTTAGGCTGCTAAAGGTTACAAGTGACATTTTTCAGCAGTGACATTTTGTTGTTAGTTAGTGCTGCATTCATAAACATGACGATTGCTCATTCAGTCAGTCTGCCAAATGAAAAAAGCTTACAGCACCTGGTATTCCCAGGCGGTCTCCCATCCAAGTACTAACCAGGCCCGACCCTGCTTAGCTTCCGAGATCGGACGAGATCGGGCGTGTTCAGGGTGGTATGGCCGTAAGCAACAGCAGCAGCGGCCGGTAGGCCTTATATAGATGACAGTGGCCCTGCTGTGGAGTGTGTTTATTCCTTTACTCTACTTAGGCTGGGCTGCTAAAGGTTACAAGTGACATTTTTCAGCAGTGACATTTTGTTAGTTAGTGCTGCATTCATAAACATGACGATTGCTCATTCAGTCAGTCTGCCAAATGAAAAAAGCTTACAGCACCTGGTATTCCCAGGCGGTCTCCCATCCAAGTACTAACCAGGCCCGACCCTGCTTAGCTTCCGAGATCGGACGAGATCGGGCGTGTTCAGGGTGGTATGGCCGTAAGCAACAGCAGCAGCGGCCGGTAGGCCTTATATAGATGACAGTGGCCCTGCTGTGGAGTGTGTTTATTCCTTTACTCTATTTAGGCTGCTAAAGGTTACAAGTGACATTTTTCAGCAGTGACATTTAGTTGTTAGTTAGTGCTGCATTCATAAACATGACGATTGCTCATTCAGTCAGTCTGCCAAATGAAAAAAGCTTACAGCACCTGGTATTCCCAGGCGGTCTCCCATCCAAGTACTAACCAGGCCCGACCCTGCTTAGCTTCCGAGATCGGACGAGATCGGGCGTGTTCAGGGTGGTATGGCCGTAAGCAACAGCAGCAGCGGCCGGTAGGCCTTATATAGATGACAGTGGCCCTGCTGTGGAGTGTGTTTATTCCTTTACTCTACTTAGGCTGCTAAAGGTTACAAGTGACATTTTTCAGCAGTGACATTTTGTTGTTAGTTAGTGCTGCATTCATAAACATGACGATTGCTCATTCAGTCAGTCTGCCAAATGAAAAAAAGCTTACAGCACCTGGTATTCCCAGGCGGTCTCCCATCCAAGTACTAACCAGGCCCGACCCTGCTTAGCTTCCGAGATCGGACGAGATCGGGCGTGTTCAGGGTGGTATGGCCGTAAGCAACAGCAGCAGCGGCCGGTAGGCCTTATATAGATGACAGTGGCCCTGCTGTGGAGTGTGTTTATTCCTTTACTCTACTTAGGCTGGGCTGCTAAAGGTTACAAGTGACATTTTTCAGCAGTGACATTTTGTTAGTTAGTGCTGCATTCATAAACATGACGATTGCTCATTCAGTCAGTCTGCCAAATGAAAAAAGCTTACAGCACCTGGTATTCCCAGGCGGTCTCCCATCCAAGTACTAACCAGGCCCGACCCTGCTTAGCTTCCGAGATCGGACGAGATCGGGCGTGTTCAGGGTGGTATGGCCGTAAGCAACAGCAGCAGCGGCCGGTAGGCCTTATATAGATGACAGTGGCCCTGCTGTGGAGTGTGTTTATTCCTTTACTCTATTTAGGCTGCTAAAGGTTACAAGTGACATTTTTCAGCAGTGACATTTAGTTGTTAGTTAGTGCTGCATTCATAAACATGACGATTGCTCATTCAGTCAGTCTGCCAAATGAAAAAAGCTTACAGCACCTGGTATTCCCAGGCGGTCTCCCATCCAAGTACTAACCAGGCCCGACCCTGCTTAGCTTCCGAGATCGGACGAGATCGGGCGTGTTCAGGGTGGTATGGCCGTAAGCAACAGCAGCAGCGGCCGGTAGGCCTTATATAGATGACAGTGGCCCTGCTGTGGAGTGTGTTTATTCCTTTACTCTACTTAGGCTGGGCTGCTAAAGGTTACAAGTGACATTTTTCAGCAGTGACATTTTGTTAGTTAGTGCTGCATTCATAAACATGACGATTGCTCATTCAGTCAGTCTGCCAAATGAAAAAAGCTTACAGCACCTGGTATTCCCAGGCGGTCTCCCATCCAAGTACTAACCAGGCCCGACCCTGCTTAGCTTCCAAGATCGGACGAGATCGGGCGTGTTCAGGGTGGTATGGCCGTAAGCAACAGCAGCAGCGGCCGGTAGGCGTTATATAGATGACAGTGGCCCTGCTGTGGAGTGTGTTTATTCCTTTACTCTACTTAGGCTGGGCTGCTAAAGGTTAGAAGTGACATTTTTCAGCAGTGACATTTTGTTAGTTAGTGCTGCATTCATAAACATGACGATTGCTCATTCAGTCAGTCTGCCAAATGAAAAAAGCTTACAGCACCTGGTATTCCCAGGCGGTCTCCCATCCAAGTACTAACCAGGCCCGACCCTGCTTAGCTTCCGAGATCGGACGAGATCGGGCGTGTTCAGGGTGGTATGGCCGTAAGCAACAGCAGCAGCGGCCGGTAGGCCTTATATAGATGACAGTGGCCCTGCTGTGGAGTGTGTTTATTCCTTTACTCTACTTAGGCTGCTAAAGGTTACAAGTGACATTTTTCAGCAGTGACATTTAGTTGTTAGTTAGTGCTGCATTCATAAACATGACGATTGCTCATTCAGTCAGTCTGCCAAATGAAAAAAGCTTACAGCACCTGGTATTCCCAGGCGGTCTCCCATCCAAGTACTAACCAGGCCCGACCCTGCTTAGCTTCCGAGATCGGACGAGATCGGGCGTGTTCAGGGTGGTATGGCCGTAAGCAACAGCAGCAGCGGCCGGTAGGCCTTATATAGATGACAGTGGCCCTGCTGTGGAGTGTGTTTATTCCTTTACTCTATTTAGGCTGCTAAAGGTTACAAGTGACATTTTTCAGCAGTGACATTTAGTTTTTAGTTAGTGCTGCATTCATAAACATGACGATTGCTCATTCAGTCAGTCTGCCAAATGAAAAAAGCTTACAGCACCTGGTATTCCCAGGCGGTCTCCCATCCAAGTACTAACCAGGCCCGACCCTGCTTAGCTTCCGAGATCGGACGAGATCGGGCGTGTTCAGGGTGGTATGGCCGTAAGCAACAGGAGCAGCGGCCGGTAGGCCTTATATAGATGACAGTGGCCCTGCTGTGGAGTGTGTTTATTCCTTTACTCTACTTAGGCTGGGCTGCTAAAGGTTACAAGTGACATTTTTCAGCAGTGACATTTTGTTAGTTAGTGCTGCATTCATAAACATGACGATTGCTCATTCAGTCAGTCTGCCAAATGAAAAAAGCTTACAGCACCTGGTATTCCCAGGCGGTCTCCCATCCAAGTACTAACCAGGCCCGACCCTGCTTAGCTTCCGAGATCGGACGAGATCGGGCGTGTTCAGGGTGGTATGGCCGTAAGCAACAGCAGCAGCGGCCGGTAGGCCTTATATAGATGACAGTGGCCCTGCTGTGGAGTGTGTTTATTCCTTTACTCTATTTAGGCTGCTAAAGGTTACAAGTGACATTTTTCAGCAGTGACATTTAGTTGTTAGTTAGTGCTGCATTCATAAACATGACGATTGCTCATTCAGTCAGTCTGCCAAATGAAAAAAGCTTACAGCACCTGGTATTCCCAGGCGGTCTCCCATCCAAGTACTAACCAGGCCCGACCCTGCTTAGCTTCCGAGATCGGACGAGATCGGGCGTGTTCAGGGTGGTATGGCCGTAAGCAACAGCAGCTGCGGCCGGTAGGCCTTATATAGATGACAGTGGCCCTGCTGTGGAGTGTGTTTATTCCTTTACTCTACTTAGGCTGGGCTGCTAAAGGTTACAAGTGACATTTTTCAGCAGTGACATTTTGTTAGTTAGTGCTGCATTCATAAACATGACGATTGCTCATTCAGTCAGTCTGCCAAATGAAAAAAGCTTACAGCACCTGGTATTCCCAGGCGGTCTCCCATCCAAGTACTAACCAGGCCCGACCCTGCTTAGCTTCCGAGATCGGACGAGATCGGGCGTGTTCAGGGTGGTATGGCCGTAAGCAACAGCAGCAGCGGCCGGTAGGCCTTATATAGATGACAGTGGCCCTGCTGTGGAGTGTGTTTATTCCTTTACTCTACTTAGGCTGGGCTGCTAAAGGTTACAAGTGACATTTTTCAGCAGTGACATTTTGTTAGTTAGTGCTGCATTCATAAACATGACGATTGCTCATTCAGTCAGTCTGCCAAATGAAAAAAGCTTACAGCACCTGGTATTCCCAGGCGGTCTCCCATCCAAGTACTAACCAGGCCCGACCCTGCTTAGCTTCCGAGATCGGACGAGATCGGGCGTGTTCAGGGTGGTATGGCCGTAAGCAACAGCAGCAGCGGCCGGTAGGCCTTATATAGATGACAGTGGCCCTGCTGTGGAGTGTGTTTATTCCTTTACTCTACTTAGGCTGCTAAAGGTTACAAGTGACATTTTTCAGCAGTGACATTTTGTTGTTAGTTAGTGCTGCATTCATAAACATGACGATTGCTCATTCAGTCAGTCTGCCAAATGAAAAAAGCTTACAGCACCTGGTATTCCCAGGCGGTCTCCCATCCAAGTACTAACCAGGCCCGACCCTGCTTAGCTTCCGAGATCGGACGAGATCGGGCGTGTTCAGGGTGGTATGGCCGTAAGCAACAGCAGCAGCGGCCGGTAGGCCTTATATAGATGACAGTGGCCCTGCTGTGGAGTGTGTTTATTCCTTTACTCTACTTAGGCTGGGCTGCTAAAGGTTACAAGTGACATTTTTCAGCAGTGACATTTTGTTAGTTAGTGCTGCATTCATAAACATGACGATTGCTCATTCAGTCAGTCTGCCAAATGAAAAAAGCTTACAGCACCTGGTATTCCCAGGCGGTCTCCCATCCAAGTACTAACCAGGCCCGACCCTGCTTAGCTTCCGAGATCGGACGAGATCGGGCGTGTTCAGGGTGGTATGGCCGTAAGCAACAGCAGCAGCGGCCGGTAGGCCTTATATAGATGACAGTGGCCCTGCTGTGGAGTGTGTTTATTCCTTTACTCTATTTAGGCTGCTAAAGGTTACAAGTGACATTTTTCAGCAGTGACATTTAGTTGTTAGTTAGTGCTGCATTCATAAACATGACGATTGCTCATTCAGTCAGTCTGCCAAATGAAAAAAGCTTACAGCACCTGGTATTCCCAGGCGGTCTCCCATCCAAGTACTAACCAGGCCCGACCCTGCTTAGCTTCCGAGATCGGACGAGATCGGGCGTGTTCAGGGTGGTATGGCCGTAAGCAACAGCAGCAGCGGCCGGTAGGCCTTATATAGATGACAGTGGCCCTGCTGTGGAGTGTGTTTATTCCTTTACTCTACTTAGGCTGGGCTGCTAAAGGTTACAAGTGACATTTTTCAGCAGTGACATTTTGTTAGTTAGTGCTGCATTCATAAACATGACGATTGCTCATTCAGTCAGTCTGCCAAATGAAAAAGGCTTACAGCACCTGGTATTCCCAGGCGGTCTCCCATCCAAGTACTAACCAGGCCCGACCCTGCTTAGCTTCCAAGATCGGACGAGATCGGGCGTGTTCAGGGTGGTATGGCCGTAAGCAACAGCAGCAGCGGCCGGTAGGCGTTATATAGATGACAGTGGCCCTGCTGTGGAGTGTGTTTATTCCTTTACTCTACTTAGGCTGGGCTGCTAAAGGTTAGAAGTGACATTTTTCAGCAGTGACATTTTGTTAGTTAGTGCTGCATTCATAAACATGACGATTGCTCATTCAGTCAGTCTGCCAAATGAAAAAAGCTTACAGCACCTGGTATTCCCAGGCGGTCTCCCATCCAAGTACTAACCAGGCCCGACCCTGCTTAGCTTCCGAGATCGGACGAGATCGGGCGTGTTCAGGGTGGTATGGCCGTAAGCAACAGCAGCAGCGGCCGGTAGGCCTTATATAGATGACAGTGGCCCTGCTGTGGAGTGTGTTTATTCCTTTACTCTACTTAGGCTGCTAAAGGTTACAAGTGACATTTTTCAGCAGTGACATTTAGTTGTTAGTTAGTGCTGCATTCATAAACATGACGATTGCTCATTCAGTCAGTCTGCCAAATGAAAAAAGCTTACAGCACCTGGTATTCCCAGGCGGTCTCCCATCCAAGTACTAACCAGGCCCGACCCTGCTTAGCTTCCGAGATCGGACGAGATCGGGCGTGTTCAGGGTGGTATGGCCGTAAGCAACAGCAGCAGCGGCCGGTAGGCCTTATATAGATGACAGTGGCCCTGCTGTGGAGTGTGTTTATTCCTTTACTCTATTTAGGCTGCTAAAGGTTACAAGTGACATTTTTCAGCAGTGACATTTAGTTTTTAGTTAGTGCTGCATTCATAAACATGACGATTGCTCATTCAGTCAGTCTGCCAAATGAAAAAAGCTTACAGCACCTGGTATTCCCAGGCGGTCTCCCATCCAAGTACTAACCAGGCCCGACCCTGCTTAGCTTCCGAGATCGGACGAGATCGGGCGTGTTCAGGGTGGTATGGCCGTAAGCAACAGGAGCAGCGGCCGGTAGGCCTTATATAGATGACAGTGGCCCTGCTGTGGAGTGTGTTTATTCCTTTACTCTACTTAGGCTGGGCTGCTAAAGGTTACAAGTGACATTTTTCAGCAGTGACATTTTGTTAGTTAGTGCTGCATTCATAAACATGACGATTGCTCATTCAGTCAGTCTGCCAAATGAAAAAAGCTTACAGCACCTGGTATTCCCAGGCGGTCTCCCATCCAAGTACTAACCAGGCCCGACCCTGCTTAGCTTCCGAGATCGGACGAGATCGGGCGTGTTCAGGGTGGTATGGCCGTAAGCAACAGCAGCAGCGGCCGGTAGGCCTTATATAGATGACAGTGGCCCTGCTGTGGAGTGTGTTTATTCCTTTACTCTACTTAGGCTGGGCTGCTAAAGGTTACAAGTGACATTTTTCAGCAGTGACATTTTGTTAGTTAGTGCTGCATTCATAAACATGACGATTGCTCATTCAGTCAGTCTGCCAAATGAAAAAAGCTTACAGCACCTGGTATTCCCAGGCGGTCTCCCATCCAAGTACTAACCAGGCCCGACCCTGCTTAGCTTCCGAGATCGGACGAGATCGGGCGTGTTCAGGGTGGTATGGCCGTAAGCAACAGCAGCAGCGGCCGGTAGGCCTTATATAGATGACAGTGGCCCTGCTGTGGAGTGTGTTTATTCCTTTACTCTATTTAGGCTGCTAAAGGTTACAAGTGACATTTTTCAGCAGTGACATTTAGTTGTTAGTTAGTGCTGCATTCATAAACATGACGATTGCTCATTCAGTCAGTCTGCCAAATGAAAAAAGCTTACAGCACCTGGTATTCCCAGGCGGTCTCCCATCCAAGTACTAACCAGGCCCGACCCTGCTTAGCTTCCGAGATCGGACGAGATCGGGCGTGTTCAGGGTGGTATGGCCGTAAGCAACAGCAGCAGCGGCCGGTAGGCCTTATATAGATGACAGTGGCCCTGCTGTGGAGTGTGTTTATTCCTTTACTCTATTTAGGCTGCTAAAGGTTACAAGTGACATTTTTCAGCAGTGACATTTAGTTGTTAGTTAGTGCTGCATTCATAAACATGACGATTGCTCATTCAGTCAGTCTGCCAAATGAAAAAAGGTTACAGCACCTGGTATTCCCAGGCGGTCTCCCATCCAAGTACTAACCAGGCCCGACCCTGCTTAGCTTCCGAGATCGGACGAGATCGGGCGTGTTCAGGGTGGTATGGCCGTAAGCAACAGGAGCAGCGGCCGGTAGGCCTTATATAGATGACAGTGGCCCTGCTGTGGAGTGTGTTTATTCCTTTACTCTACTTAGGCTGGGCTGCTAAAGGTTACAAGTGACATTTTTCAGCAGTGACATTTTGTTAGTTAGTGCTGCATTCATAAACATGACGATTGCTCATTCAGTCAGTCTGCCAAATGAAAAAAGCTTACAGCACCTGGTATTCCCAGGCGGTCTCCCATCCAAGTACTAACCAGGCCCGACCCTGCTTAGCTTCCGAGATCGGACGAGATCGGGCGTGTTCAGGGTGGTATGGCCGTAAGCAACAGCAGCAGCGGCCGGTAGGCCTTATATAGATGACAGTGGCCCTGCTGTGGAGTGTGTTTATTCCTTTACTCTACTTAGGCTGGGCTGCTAAAGGTTACAAGTGACATTTTTCAGCAGTGACATTTTGTTAGTTAGTGCTGCATTCATAAACATGACGATTGCTCATTCAGTCAGTCTGCCAAATGAAAAAAGCTTACAGCACCTGGTATTCCCAGGCGGTCTCCCATCCAAGTACTAACCAGGCCCGACCCTGCTTAGCTTCCGAGATCGGACGAGATCGGGCGTGTTCAGGGTGGTATGGCCGTAAGCAACAGCAGCAGCGGCCGGTAGGCCTTATATAGATGACAGTGGCCCTGCTGTGGAGTGTGTTTATTCCTTTACTCTATTTAGGCTGCTAAAGGTTACAAGTGACATTTTTCAGCAGTGACATTTAGTTGTTAGTTAGTGCTGCATTCATAAACATGACGATTGCTCATTCAGTCAGTCTGCCAAATGAAAAAAGCTTACAGCACCTGGTATTCCCAGGCGGTCTCCCATCCAAGTACTAACCAGGCCCGACCCTGCTTAGCTTCCGAGATCGGACGAGATCGGGCGTGTTCAGGGTGGTATGGCCGTAAGCAACAGCAGCAGCGGCCGGTAGGCCTTATATAGATGACAGTGGCCCTGCTGTGGAGTGTGTTTATTCCTTTACTCTATTTAGGCTGCTAAAGGTTACAAGTGACATTTTTCAGCAGTGACATTTAGTTGTTAGTTAGTGCTGCATTCATAAACATGACGATTGCTCATTCAGTCAGTCTGCCAAATGAAAAAAGGTTACAGCACCAGGTATTCCCAGGCGGTCTCCCATCCAAGTACTAACCAGGCCCGACCCTGCTTAGCTTCCGAGATCGGACGAGATCGGGCGTGTTCAGGGTGGTATGGCCGTAAGCAACAGCAGCAGCGGCCGGTAGGCCTTATATAGATGACAGTGGCCCTGCTGTGGAGTGTGTTTATTCCTTTACTCTACTTAGGCTGGGCTGCTAAAGGTTACAAGTGACATTTTTCAGCAGTGACATTTTGTTAGTTAGTGCTGCATTCATAAACATGACGATTGCTCATTCAGTCAGTCTGCCAAATGAAAAAAGCTTACAGCACCTGGTATTCCCAGGCGGTCTCCCATCCAAGTACTAACCAGGCCCGACCCTGCTTAGCTTCCGAGATCGGACGAGATCGGGCGTGTTCAGGGTGGTATGGCCGTAAGCAGCAGCAGCAGCGGCCGGTAGGCCTTATATAGATGACAGTGGCCCTGCTGTGGAGTGTGTTTGTTCCTTTACTCTACTTAGGCTGGGCTGCTAAAGGTTACAAGTGACATTTTTCAGCAGTGACATTTTGTTAGTTAGTGCTGCATTCATAAACATGACGATTGCTCATTCAGTCAGTCTGCCAAATGAAAAAAGCTTACAGCACCTGGTATTCCCAGGCGGTCTCCCATCCAAGTACTAACCAGGCCCGACCCTGCTTAGCTTCCGAGATCGGACGAGATCGGGCGTGTTCAGGGTGGTATGGCCGTAAGCAACAGCAGCAGCGGCCGGTAGGCCTTATATAGATGACAGTGGCCCTGCTGTGGAGTGTGTTTATTCCTTTACTCTACTTAGGCTGCTAAAGGTTACAAGTGACATTTTTCAGCAGTGACATTTAGTTGTTAGTTAGTGCTGCATTCATAAACATGACGATTGCTCATTCAGTCAGTCTGCCAAATGAAAAAAGCTTACAGCACCTGGTATTCCCAGGCGGTCTCCCATCCAAGTACTAACCAGGCCCGACCCTGCTTAGCTTCCGAGATCAGACGAGATCGGGCGTGTTCAGGGTGGTATGGCCGTAAGCAACAGCAGCAGCGGCCGGTAGGCATTATATAGATGACAGTGGCCCTGCTGTGGAGTGTGTTTATTCCTTTACTCTACTTAGGCTGGGCTGCTAAAGGTTACAAGTGACATTTTTCAGCAGTGACATTTTGTTAGTTAGTGCTGCATTCATAAACATGACGATTGCTCATTCAGTCAGTCTGCCAAATGAAAAAAGCTTACAGCACCTGGTATTCCCAGGCGGTCTCCCATCCAAGTACTAACCAGGCCCGACCCTGCTTAGCTTCCGAGATCGGACGAGATCGGGCGTGTTCAGGGTGGTATGGCCGTAAGCAACAGCAGCAGCGGCCGGTAGGCCTTATATAGATGACAGTGGCCCTGCTGTGGAGTGTGTTTATTCCTTTACTCTACTTAGGCTGCTAAAGGTTACAAGTGACATTTTTCAGCAGTGACATTTAGTTGTTAGTTAGTGCTGCATTCATAAACATGACGATTGCTCATTCAGTCAGTCTGCCAAATGAAAAAAGCTTACAGCACCAGGTATTCCCAGGCGGTCTCCCATCCAAGTACTAACCAGGCCCGACCCTGCTTAGCTTCCGAGATCGGACGAGATCGGGCGTGTTCAGGGTGGTATGGCCGTAAGCAACAGCAGCAGCGGCCGGTAGGCCTTATATAGATGACAGTGGCCCTGCTGTGGAGTGTGTTTATTCCTTTACTCTACTTAGGCTGGGCTGCTAAAGGTTACAAGTGACATTTTTCAGCAGTGACATTTTGTTAGTTAGTGCTGCATTCATAAACATGACGATTGCTCATTCAGTCAGTCTGCCAAATGAAAAAAGCTTACAGCACCTGGTATTCCCAGGCGGTCTCCCATCCAAGTACTAACCAGGCCCGACCCTGCTTAGCTTCCGAGATCAGACGAGATCGGGCGTGTTCAGGGTGGTATGGCCGTAAGCAACAGCAGCAGCGGCCGGTAGGCATTATATAGATGACAGTGGCCCTGCTGTGGAGTGTGTTTATTCCTTTACTCTACTTAGGCTGGGCTGCTAAAGGTTACAAGTGACATTTTTCAGCAGTGACATTTTGTTAGTTAGTGCTGCATTCATAAACATGACGATTGCTCATTCAGTCAGTCTGCCAAATGAAAAAAGCTTACAGCACCTGGTATTCCCAGGCGGTCTCCCATCCAAGTACTAACCAGGCCCGACCCTGCTTAGCTTCCGAGATCGGACGAGATCGGGCGTGTTCAGGGTGGTATGGCCGTAAGCAACAGCAGCAGCGGCCGGTAGGCCTTATATAGATGACAGTGGCCCTGCTGTGGAGTGTGTTTATTCCTTTACTCTACTTAGGCTGCTAAAGGTTACAAGTGACATTTTTCAGCAGTGACATTTAGTTGTTAGTTAGTGCTGCATTCATAAACATGACGATTGCTCATTCAGTCAGTCTGCCAAATGAAAAAAGCTTACAGCACCAGGTATTCCCAGGCGGTCTCCCATCCAAGTACTAACCAGGCCCGACCCTGCTTAGCTTCCGAGATCGGACGAGATCGGGCGTGTTCAGGGTGGTATGGCCGTAAGCAACAGCAGCAGCGGCCGGTAGGCCTTATATAGATGACAGTGGCCCTGCTGTGGAGTGTGTTTATTCCTTTACTCTACTTAGGCTGGGCTGCTAAAGGTTACAAGTGACATTTTTCAGCAGTGACATTTTGTTAGTTAGTGCTGCATTCATAAACATGACGATTGCTCATTCAGTCAGTCTGCCAAATGAAAAAAGCTTACAGCACCTGGTATTCCCAGGCGGTCTCCCATCCAAGTACTAACCAGGCCCGACCCTGCTTAGCTTCCGAGATCGGACGAGATCGGGCGTGTTCAGGGTGGTATGGCCGTAAGCAGCAGCAGCAGCGGCCGGTAGGCCTTATATAGATGACAGTGGCCCTGCTGTGGAGTGTGTTTGTTCCTTTACTCTACTTAGGCTGGGCTGCTAAAGGTTACAAGTGACATTTTTCAGCAGTGACATTTTGTTAGTTAGTGCTGCATTCATAAACATGACGATTGCTCATTCAGTCAGTCTGCCAAATGAAAAAAGCTTACAGCACCTGGTATTCCCAGGCGGTCTCCCATCCAAGTACTAACCAGGCCCGACCCTGCTTAGCTTCCGAGATCGGACGAGATCGGGCGTGTTCAGGGTGGTATGGCCGTAAGCAACAGCAGCAGCGGCCGGTAGGCCTTATATAGATGACAGTGGCCCTGCTGTGGAGTGTGTTTATTCCTTTACTCTACTTAGGCTGCTAAAGGTTACAAGTGACATTTTTCAGCAGTGACATTTAGTTGTTAGTTAGTGCTGCATTCATAAACATGACGATTGCTCATTCAGTCAGTCTGCCAAATGAAAAAAGCTTACAGCACCTGGTATTCCCAGGCGGTCTCCCATCCAAGTACTAACCAGGCCCGACCCTGCTTAGCTTCCGAGATCAGACGAGATCGGGCGTGTTCAGGGTGGTATGGCCGTAAGCAACAGCAGCAGCGGCCGGTAGGCATTATATAGATGACAGTGGCCCTGCTGTGGAGTGTGTTTATTCCTTTACTCTACTTAGGCTGCTAAAGGTTACAAGTGACATTTTTCAGCAGTGACATTTAGTTGTTAGTTAGTGCTGCATTCATAAACATGACGATTGCTCATTCAGTCAGTCTGCCAAATGAAAAAAGCTTACAGCACCTGGTATTCCCAGGCGGTCTCCCATCCAAGTACTAACCAGGCCCGACCCTGCTTAGCTTCCGAGATCGGACGAGATCGGGCGTGTTCAGGGTGGTATGGCCGTAAGCAACAGCAGCAGCGGCCGGTAGGCCTTATATAGATGACAGTGGCCCTGCTGTGGAGTGTGTTTATTCCTTTACTCTACTTAGGCTGGGCTGCTAAAGGTTACAAGTGACATTTTTCAGCAGTGACATTTTGTTAGTTAGTGCTGCATTCATAAACATGACGATTGCTCATTCAGTCAGTCTGCCAAATGAAAAAAGCTTACAGCACCTGGTATTCCCAGGCGGTCTCCCATCCAAGTACTAACCAGGCCCGACCCTGCTTAGCTTCCGAGATCGGACGAGATCGGGCGTGTTCAGGGTGGTATGGCCGTAAGCAACAGCAGCAGCGGCCGGTAGGCCTTATATAGATGACAGTGGCCCTGCTGTGGAGTGTGTTTATTCCTTTACTCTATTTAGGCTGCTAAAGGTTACAAGTGACATTTTTCAGCAGTGACATTTAGTTGTTAGTTAGTGCTGCATTCATAAACATGACGATTGCTCATTCAGTCAGTCTGCCAAATGAAAAAAGCTTACAGCACCTGGTATTCCCAGGCGGTCTCCCATCCAAGTACTAACCAGGTCCGACCCTGCTTAGCTTCCGAGATCGGACGAGATCGGGCGTGTTCAGGGTGGTATGGCCGTAAGCAACAGCAGCAGCGGCCGGTAGGCCTTATATAGATGACAGTGGCCCTGCTGTGGAGTGTGTTTATTCCTTTACTCTACTTAGGCTGCTAAAGGTTACAAGTGACATTTTCAGCAGTGACATTTAGTTGTTAGTTAGTGCTGCATTCATAAACATGACGATTGCTCATTCAGTCAGTCTGCCAAATGAAAAAAAGCTTACAGCACCTGGTATTCCCAGGCGGTCTCCCATCCAAGTACTAACCAGGCCCGACCCTGCTTAGCTTCCGAGATCGGACGAGATCGGGCGTGTTCAGGGTGGTATGGCCGTAAGCAACAGCAGCAGCGGCCGGTAGGCCTTATATAGATGACAGTGGCCCTGCTGTGGAGTGTGTTTATTCCTTTACTCTATTTAGGCTGCTAAAGGTTACAAGTGACATTTTTCAGCAGTGACATTTAGTTGTTAGTTAGTGCTGCATTCATAAACATGACGATTGCTCATTCAGTCAGTCTGCCAAATGAAAAAAGCTTACAGCACCTGGTATTCCCAGGCGGTCTCCCATCCAAGTACTAACCAGGCCCGACCCTGCTTAGCTTCCGAGATCGGACGAGATCGGGCGTGTTCAGGGTGGTATGGCCGTAAGCAACAGCAGCTGCGGCCGGTAGGCCTTATATAGATGACAGTGGCCCTGCTGTGGAGTGTGTTTATTCCTTTACTCTACTTAGGCTGGGCTGCTAAAGGTTACAAGTGACATTTTTCAGCAGTGACATTTTGTTAGTTAGTGCTGCATTCATAAACATGACGATTGGTCATTCAGTCAGTCTGCCAAATGAAAAAAGCTTACAGCACCTGGTATTCCCAGGCGGTCTCCCATCCAAGTACTAACCAGGCCCGACCCTGCTTAGCTTCCGAGATCGGACGAGATCGGGCGTGTTCAGGGTGGTATGGCCGTAAGCAACAGCAGCAGCGGCCGGTAGGCCTTATATAGATGACAGTGGCCCTGCTGTGGAGTGTGTTTATTCCTTTACTCTACTTAGGCTGGGCTGCTAAAGGTTACAAGTGACATTTTTCAGCAGTGACATTTTGTTAGTTAGTGCTGCATTCATAAACATGACGATTGCTCATTCAGTCAGTCTGCCAAATGAAAAAAGCTTACAGCACCTGGTATTCCCAGGCGGTCTCCCATCCAAGTACTAACCAGGCCGGACCCTGCTTAGCTTCCGAGATCGGACGAGATCGGGCGTGTTCAGGGTGGTATGGCCGTAAGCAACAGCAGCAGCGGCCGGTAGGCGTTATATAGATGACAGTGGCCCTGCTGTGGAGTGTGTTTATTCCTTTACTCTACTTAGGCTGGTCTGCTAAAGGTTACAAGTGACATTTTTCAGCAGTGACATTTTGTTAGTTAGTGCTGCATTCATAAACATGACGATTGCTCATTCAGTCAGTCTGCCAAATGAAAAAAGCTTACAGCACCTGGTATTCCCAGGCGGTCTCCCATCCAAGTACTAACCAGGCCCGACCCTGCTTAGCTTCCGAGATCGGACGAGATCGGGCGTGTTCAGGGTGGTATGGCCGTAAGCAACAGCAGCAGCGGCCGGTAGGCCTTATATAGATGACAGTGGCCCTGCTGTGGAGTGTGTTTATTCCTTTACTCTACTTAGGCTGGGCTGCTAAAGGTTACAAGTGACATTTTTCAGCAGTGACATTTTGTTAGTTAGTGCTGCATTCATAAACATGACGATTGCTCATTCAGTCAGTCTGCCAAATGAAAAAAGCTTACAGCACCTGGTATTCCCAGGCGGTCTCCCATCCAAGTACTAACCAGGCCCGACCCTGCTTAGCTTCCGAGATCGGACGAGATCGGGCGTGTTCAGGGTGGTATGGCCGTAAGCAACAGGAGCAGCGGCCGGTAGGCCTTATATAGATGACAGTGGCCCTGCTGTGGAGTGTGTTTATTCCTTTACTCTACTTAGGCTGGGCTGCTAAAGGTTACAAGTGACATTTTTCAGCAGTGACATTTTGTTAGTTAGTGCTGCATTCATAAACATGACGATTGGTCATTCAGTCAGTCTGCCAAATGAAAAAAGCTTACAGCACCTGGTATTCCCAGGCGGTCTCCCATCCAAGTACTAACCAGGCCCGACCCTGCTTAGCTTCCGAGATCGGACGAGATCGGGCGTGTTCAGGGTGGTATGGCCGTAAGCAACAGCAGCAGCGGCCGGTAGGCGTTATATAGATGACAGTGGCCCTGCTGTGGAGTGTGTTTATTCCTTTACTCTACTTAGGCTGGGCTGCTAAAGGTTACAAGTGACATTTTTCAGCAGTGACATTTTGTTAGTTAGTGCTGCATTCATAAACATGACGATTGCTCATTCAGTCAGTCTGCCAAATGAAAAAAGCTTACAGCACCTGGTATTCCCAGGCGGTCTCCCATCCAAGAACTAACCAGGCCCGACCCTGCTTAGCTTCCGAGATCGGACGAGATCGGGCGTGTTCAGGGTGGTATGGCCGTAAGCAACAGCAGCAGCGGCCGGTAGGCCTTATATAGATGACAGTGGCCCTGCTGTGGAGTGTGTTTATTCCTTTACTCTACTTAGGCTGCTAAAGGTTACAAGTGACATTTTTCAGCAGTGACATTTAGTTGTTAGTTAGTGCTGCATTCATAAACATGACGATTGCTCATTCAGTCAGTCTGCCAAATGAAAAAAGCTTACAGCACCTGGTATTCCCAGGCGGTCTCCCATCCAAGTACTAACCAGGCCCGACCCTGCTTAGCTTCCGAGATCGGACGAGATCGGGCGTGTTCAGGGTGGTATGGCCGTAAGCAACAGCAGCAGCGGCCGGTAGGCCTTATATAGATGACAGTGGCCCTGCTGTGGAGTGTGTTTATTCCTTTACTCTACTTAGGCTGGGCTGCTAAAGGTTACAAGTGACATTTTTCAGCAGTGACATTTTGTTAGTTAGTGCTGCATTCATAAACATGACGATTGCTCATTCAGTCAGTCTGCCAAATGAAAAAAGCTTACAGCACCTGGTATTCCCAGGCGGTCTCCCATCCAAGTACTAACCAGGCCCGACCCTGCTTAGCTTCCGAGATCGGACGAGATCGGGCGTGTTCAGGGTGGTATGGCCGTAAGCAACAGGAGCAGCGGCCGGTAGGCCTTATATAGATGACAGTGGCCCTGCTGTGGAGTGTGTTTATTCCTTTACTCTACTTAGGCTGGGCTGCTAAAGGTTACAAGTGACATTTTTCAGCAGTGACATTTTGTTAGTTAGTGCTGCATTCATAAACATGACGATTGCTCATTCAGTCAGTCTGCCAAATGAAAAAAGCTTACAGCACCTGGTATTCCCAGGCGGTCTCCCATCCAAGTACTAACCAGGCCCGACCCTGCTTAGCTTCCGAGATCGGACGAGATCGGGCGTGTTCAGGGTGGTATGGCCGTAAGCAACAGCAGCAGCGGCCGGTAGGCGTTATATAGATGACAGTGGCCCTGCTGTGGAGTGTGTTTATTCCTTTACTCTACTTAGGCTGGGCTGCTAAAGGTTACAAGTGACATTTTTCAGCAGTGACATTTTGTTAGTTAGTGCTGCATTCATAAACATGACGATTGCTCATTCAGTCAGTCTGCCAAATGAAAAAAGCTTACAGCACCTGGTATTCCCAGGCGGTCTCCCATCCAAGAACTAACCAGGCCCGACCCTGCTTAGCTTCCGAGATCGGACGAGATCGGGCGTGTTCAGGGTGGTATGGCCGTAAGCAACAGCAGCAGCGGCCGGTAGGCCTTATATAGATGACAGTGGCCCTGCTGTGGAGTGTGTTTATTCCTTTACTCTACTTAGGCTGCTAAAGGTTACAAGTGACATTTTTCAGCAGTGACATTTAGTTGTTAGTTAGTGCTGCATTCATAAACATGACGATTGCTCATTCAGTCAGTCTGCCAAATGAAAAAAGCTTACAGCACCTGGTATTCCCAGGCGGTCTCCCATCCAAGTACTAACCAGGCCCGACCCTGCTTAGCTTCCGAGATCGGACGAGATCGGGCGTGTTCAGGGTGGTATGGCCGTAAGCAACAGCAGCAGCGGCCGGTAGGCCTTATATAGATGACAGTGGCCCTGCTGTGGAGTGTGTTTATTCCTTTACTCTACTTAGGCTGGGCTGCTAAAGGTTACAAGTGACATTTTTCAGCAGTGACATTTTGTTAGTTAGTGCTGCATTCATAAACATGACGATTGCTCATTCAGTCAGTCTGCCAAATGAAAAAAGCTTACAGCACCTGGTATTCCCAGGCGGTCTCCCATCCAAGTACTAACCAGGCCCGACCCTGCTTAGCTTCCGAGATCGGACGAGATCGGGCGTGTTCAGGGTGGTATGGCCGTAAGCAACAGCAGCAGCGGCCGGTAGGCCTTATATAGATGACAGTGGCCCTGCTGTGGAGTGTGTTTATTCCTTTACTCTATTTAGGCTGCTAAAGGTTACAAGTGACATTTTTCAGCAGTGACATTTAGTTGTTAGTTAGTGCTGCATTCATAAACATGACGATTGCTCATTCAGTCAGTCTGCCAAATGAAAAAAGCTTACAGCACCTGGTATTCCCAGGCGGTCTCCCATCCAAGTACTAACCAGGCCCGACCCTGCTTAGCTTCCGAGATCGGACGAGATCGGGCGTGTTCAGGGTGGTATGGCCGTAAGCAACAGCAGCAGCGGCCGGTAGGCCTTATATAGATGACAGTGGCCCTGCTGTGGAGTGTGTTTATTCCTTTACTCTACTTAGGCTGGGCTGCTAAAGGTTACAAGTGACATTTTTCAGCAGTGACATTTTGTTAGTTAGTGCTGCATTCATAAACATGACGATTGCTCATTCAGTCAGTCTGCCAAATGAAAAAAGCTTACAGCACCTGGTATTCCCAGGCGGTCTCCCATCCAAGTACTAACCAGGCCCGACCCTGCTTAGCTTCCGAGATCGGACGAGATCGGGCGTGTTCAGGGTGGTATGGCCGTAAGCAACAGCAGCAGCGGCCGGTAGGCATTATATAGATGACAGTGGCCCTGCTGTGGAGTGTGTTTATTCCTTTACTCTACTTAGGCTGGGCTGCTAAAGGTTACAAGTGACATTTTTCAGCAGTGACATTTTGTTAGTTAGTGCTGCATTCATAAACATGACGATTGCTCATTCAGTCAGTCTGCCAAATGAAAAAAGCTTACAGCACCTGGTATTCCCAGGCGGTCTCCCATCCAAGTACTAACCAGGCCCGACCCTGCTTAGCTTCCGAGATCGGACGAGATCGGGCGTGTTCAGGGTGGTATGGCCGTAAGCAGCAGCAGCAGCGGCCGGTAGGCCTTATATAGATGACAGTGGCCCTGCTGTGGAGTGTGTTTATTCCTTTACTCTACTTAGGCTGCTAAAGGTTACAAGTGACATTTTTCAGCATTGACATTTAGTTGTTAGTTAGTGCTGCATTCATAAACATGACGATTGCTCATTCAGTCAGTCTGCCAAATGAAAAAAGCTTACAGCACCTGGTATTCCCAGGCGGTCTCCCATCCAAGTACTAACCAGGCCCGACCCTGCTTAGCTTCCGAGATCGGACGAGATCGGGCGTGTTCAGGGTGGTATGGCCGTAAGCAACAGCAGCAGCGGCCGGTAGGCCTTATATAGATGACAGTGGCCCTGCTGTGGAGTGTGTTTATTCCTTTACTCTACTTAGGCTGGGCTGCTAAAGGTTACAAGTGACATTTTTCAGCAGTGACATTTTGTTAGTTAGTGCTGCATTCATAAACATGACGATTGCTCATTCAGTCAGTCTGCCAAATGAAAAAAGCTTACAGCACCTGGTATTCCCAGGCGGTCTCCCATCCAAGTACTAACCAGGCCCGACCCTGCTTAGCTTCCGAGATCGGACGAGATCGGGCGTGTTCAGGGTGGTATGGCCGTAAGCAACAGCAGCAGCGGCCGGTAGGCCTTATATAGATGACAGTGGCCCTGCTGTGGAGTGTGTTTATTCCTTTACTCTACTTAGGCTGCTAAAGGTTACAAGTGACATTTTTCAGCAGTGACATTTTGTTGTTAGTTAGTGCTGCATTCATAAACATGACGATTGCTCATTCAGTCAGTCTGCCAAATGAAAAAAGCTTACAGCACCTGGTATTCCCAGGCGGTCTCCCATCCAAGTACTAACCAGGCCCGACCCTGCTTAGCTTCCGAGATCGGACGAGATCAGGCATGTTCAGGGTGGTATGGCCGTAAGCAACAGCAGCAGCGGCCGGTAGGCCTTATATAGATGACAGTGGCCCTGCTGTGGAGTGTGTTTATTCCTTTACTCTACTTAGGCTGGGCTGCTAAAGGTTACAAGTGACATTTTTCAGCAGTGACATTTTGTTAGTTAGTGCTGCATTCATAAACATGACGATTGCTCATTCAGTCAGTCTGCCAAATGAAAAAAGCTTACAGCACCTGGTATTCCCAGGCGGTCTCCCATCCAAGTACTAACCAGGCCCGACCCTGCTTAGCTTCCGAGATCGGACGAGATCGGGCGTGTTCAGGGTGGTATGGCCGTAAGCAACAGCAGCAGCGGCCGGTAGGCCTTATATAGATGACAGTGGCCCTGCTGTGGAGTGTGTTTATTCCTTTACTCTACTTAGGCTGGGCTGCTAAAGGTTACAAGTGACATTTTTCAGCAGTGACATTTTGTTAGTTAGTGCTGCATTCATAAACATGACGATTGCTCATTCAGTCAGTCTGCCAAATGAAAAAAGCTTACAGCACCTGGTATTCCCAGGCGGTCTCCCATCCAAGTACTAACCAGGCCCGACCCTGCTTAGCTTCCGAGATCGGACGAGATCGGGCGTGTTCAGGGTGGTATGGCCGTAAGCAACAGCAGCAGCGGCCGGTAGGCCTTATATAGATGACAGTGGCCCTGCTGTGGAGTGTGTTTATTCCTTTACTCTACTTAGGCTGGGCTGCTAAAGGTTACAAGTGACATTTTTCAGCAGTGACATTTTGTTAGTTAGTGCTGCATTCATAAACATGACGATTGCTCATTCAGTCAGTCTGCCAAATGAAAAAAGCTTACAGCACCTGGTATTCCCAGGCGGTCTCCCATCCAAGTACTAACCAGGCCCGACCCTGCTTAGCTTCCGAGATCGTACGAGATCGGGCGTGTTCAGGGTGGTATGGCCGTAAGCAACAGCAGCAGCGGCCGGTAGGCGTTATATAGATGACAGTGGCCCTGCTGTGGAGTGTGTTTATTCCTTTACTCTACTTAGGCTGGGCTGCTAAAGGTTACAAGTGACATTTTTCAGCAGTGACATTTTGTTAGTTAGTGCTGCATTCATAAACATGACGATTGCTCATTCAGTCAGTCTGCCAAATGAAAAAAGCTTACAGCACCTGGTATTCCCAGGCGGTCTCCCATCCAAGTACTAACCAGGCCCGACCCTGCTTAGCTTCCGAGATCGGACGAGATCGGGCGTGTTCAGGGTGGTATGGCCGTAAGCAACAGCAGCAGCGGCCGGTAGGCCTTATATAGATGACAGTGGCCCTGCTGTGGAGTGTGTTTATTCCTTTACTCTACTTAGGCTGGGCTGCTAAAGGTTACAAGTGACATTTTTCAGCAGTGACATTTTGTTAGTTAGTGCTGCATTCATAAACATGACGATTGCTCATTCAGTCAGTCTGCCAAATGAAAAAAGCTTACAGCACCTGGTATTCCCAGGCGGTCTCCCATCCAAGTACTAACCAGGCCCGACCCTGCTTAGCTTCCGAGATCGGACGAGATCGGGCGTGTTCAGGGTGGTATGGCCGTAAGCAACAGCAGCAGCGGCCGGTAGGCGTTATATAGATGACAGTGGCCCTGCTGTGGAGTGTGTTTATTCCTTTACTCTACTTAGGCTGGGCTGCTAAAGGTTACAAGTGACATTTTTCAGCAGTGACATTTTGTTAGTTAGTGCTGCATTCATAAACATGACGATTGCTCATTCAGTCAGTCTGCCAAATGAAAAAAGCTTACAGCACCTGGTATTCCCAGGCGGTCTCCCATCCAAGTACTAACCAGGCCCGACCCTGCTTAGCTTCCGAGATCGGACGAGATCGGGCGTGTTCAGGGTGGTATGGCCGTAAGCAACAGCAGCAGCGGCCGGTAGGCCTTATATAGATGACAGTGGCCCTGCTGTGGAGTGTGTTTATTCCTTTACTCTACTTAGGCTGCTAAAGGTTACAAGTGACATTTTTCAGCAGTGACATTTTGTTGTTAGTTAGTGCTGCATTCATAAACATGACGATTGCTCATTCAGTCAGTCTGCCAAATGAAAAAAGCTTACAGCACCTGGTATTCCCAGGCGGTCTCCCATCCAAGTACTAACCAGGCCCGACCCTGCTTAGCTTCCGAGATCGGACGAGATCAGGCATGTTCAGGGTGGTATGGCCGTAAGCAACAGCAGCAGCGGCCGGTAGGCCTTATATAGATGACAGTGGCCCTGCTGTGGAGTGTGTTTATTCCTTTACTCTACTTAGGCTGGGCTGCTAAAGGTTACAAGTGACATTTTTCAGCAGTGACATTTTGTTAGTTAGTGCTGCATTCATAAACATGACGATTGCTCATTCAGTCAGTCTGCCAAATGAAAAAAGCTTACAGCACCTGGTATTCCCAGGCGGTCTCCCATCCAAGTACTAACCAGGCCCGACCCTGCTTAGCTTCCGAGATCGGACGAGATCGGGCGTGTTCAGGGTGGTATGGCCGTAAGCAACAGCAGCAGCGGCCGGTAGGCCTTATATAGATGACAGTGGCCCTGCTGTGGAGTGTGTTTATTCCTTTACTCTACTTAGGCTGGGCTGCTAAAGGTTACACGTGACATTTTTCAGCAGTGACATTTTGTTAGTTAGTGCTGCATTCATAAACATGACGATTGCTCATTCAGTCAGTCTGCCAAATGAAAAAAGCTTACAGCACCTGGTATTCCCAGGCGGTCTCCCATCCAAGTACTAACCAGGCCCGACCCTGCTTAGCTTCCGAGATCGGACGAGATCGGGCGTGTTCAGGGTGGTATGGCCGTAAGCAACAGCAGCAGCGGCCGGTAGGCCTTATATAGATGACAGTGGCCCTGCTGTGGAGTGTGTTTATTCCTTTACTCTACTTAGGCTGGGCTGCTAAAGGTTACAAGTGACATTTTTCAGCAGTGACATTTTGTTAGTTAGTGCTGCATTCATAAACATGACGATTGCTCATTCAGTCAGTCTGCCAAATGAAAAAAGCTTACAGCACCTGGTATTCCCAGGCGGTCTCCCATCCAAGTACTAACCAGGCCCGACCCTGCTTAGCTTCCGAGATCGGATGAGATCGGGCGTGTTCAGGGTGGTATGGCCGTAAGCAACAGCAGCAGCGGCCGGTAGGCGTTATATAGATGACAGTGGCCCTGCTGTGGAGTGTGTTTATTCCTTTACTCTACTTAGGCTGGGCTGCTAAAGGTTACAAGTGACATTTTTCAGCAGTGACATTTTGTTAGTTAGTGCTGCATTCATAAACATGACGATTGCTCATTCAGTCAGTCTGCCAAATGAAAAAAGCTTACAGCACCTGGTATTCCCAGGCGGTCTCCCATCCAAGTACTAACCAGGCCCGACCCTGCTTAGCTTCCGAGATCGGACGAGATCGGGCGTGTTCAGGGTGGTATGGCCGTAAGCAACAGCAGCAGCGGCCGGTAGGCCTTATATAGATGACAGTGGCCCTGCTGTGGAGTGTGTTTATTCCTTTACTCTACTTAGGCTGGGCTGCTAAAGGTTACAAGTGACATTTTTCAGCAGTGACATTTTGTTAGTTAGTGCTGCATTCATAAACATGACGATTGCTCATTCAGTCAGTCTGCCAAATGAAAAAAGCTTACAGCACCTGGTATTCCCAGGCGGTCTCCCATCCAAGTACTAACCAGGCCCAACCCTGCTTAGCTTCCGAGATCGGACGAGATCGGGCGTGTTCAGGGTGGTATGGCCGTAAGCAACAGCAGCAGCGGCCGGTAGGCGTTATATAGATGACAGTGGCCCTGCTGTGGAGTGTGTTTATTCCTTTACTCTACTTAGGCTGGGCTGCTAAAGGTTACAAGTGACATTTTTCAGCAGTGACATTTTGTTAGTTAGTGCTGCATTCATAAACATGACGATTGCTCATTCAGTCAGTCTGCCAAATGAAAAAAGCTTACAGCACCTGGTATTCCCAGGCGGTCTCCCATCCAAGTACTAACCAGGCCCGACCCTGCTTAGCTTCCGAGATCGGACGAGATCGGGCGTGTTCAGGGTGGTATGGCCGTAAGCAACAGCAGCAGCGGCCGGTAGGCCTTATATAGATGACAGTGGCCCTGCTGTGGAGTGTGTTTATTCCTTTACTCTACTTAGGCTGCTAAAGGTTACAAGTGACATTTTTCAGCAGTGACATTTAGTTGTTAGTTAGTGCTGCATTCATAAACATGACGATTGCTCATTCAGTCAGTCTGCCAAATGAAAAAAGCTTACAGCACCTGGTATTCCCAGGCGGTCTCCCATCCAAGTACTAACCAGGCCCGACCCTGCTTAGCTTCCGAGATCGGACGAGATCGGGCGTGTTCAGGGTGGTATGGCCGTAAGCAACAGCAGCAGCGGCCGGTAGGCCTTATATAGATGACAGTGGCCCTGCTGTGGAGTGTGTTTATTCCTTTACTCTACTTAGGCTGGGCTGCTAAAGGTTACAAGTGACATTTTTCAGCAGTGACATTTTGTTAGTTAGTGCTGCATTCATAAACATGACGATTGCTCATTCAGTCAGTCTGCCAAATGAAAAAAGCTTACAGCACCTGGTATTCCCAGGCGGTCTCCCATCCAAGTACTAACCAGTCCCGACCCTGCTTAGCTTCCGAGATCGGACGAGATCGGGCGTGTTCAGGGTGGTATGGCCGTAAGCAACAGCAGCAGCGGCCGGTAGGCCTTATATAGATGACAGTGGCCCTGCTGTGGAGTGTGTTTATTCCTTTACTCTATTTAGGCTGCTAAAGGTTACAAGTGACATTTTTCAGCAGTGACATTTAGTTGTTAGTTAGTGCTGCATTCATAAACATGACGATTGCTCATTCAGTCAGTCTGCCAAATGAAAAAAGCTTACAGCACCTGGTATTCCCAGGCGGTCTCCCATCCAAGTACTAACCAGGCCCGACCCTGCTTAGCTTCCGAGATCGGACGAGATCGGGCGTGTTCAGGGTGGTATGGCCGTAAGCAACAGCAGCAGCGGCCGGTAGGCCTTATATAGATGACAGTGGCCCTGCTGTGGAGTGTGTTTATTCCTTTACTCTACTTAGGCTGGGCTGCTAAAGGTTACAAGTGACATTTTTCAGCAGTGACATTTTGTTAGTTAGTGCTGCATTCATAAACATGACGATTGCTCATTCAGTCAGTCTGCCAAATGAAAAAAGCTT
Organism: Gymnoscopelus microlampas; assembly: GCF_963454915.1. NCBI lineage: Eukaryota > Metazoa > Chordata > Actinopteri > Myctophiformes > Myctophidae > Gymnoscopelus > Gymnoscopelus microlampas. The sequence goes on from NC_139956.1 coordinate 48,624,413, forward strand.
ACAGCACCTGGTATTCCCAGGCGGTCTCCCATCCAAGTACTAACCAGGCCCGACCCTGCTTAGCTTCCGAGATCGGACGAGATCGGGCGTGTTCAGGGTGGTATGGCCGTAAGCAACAGCAGCAGCGGCCGGTAGGCGTTATATAGATGACAGTGGCCCTGCTGTGGAGTGTGTTTATTCCTTTACTCTACTTAGGCTGGGCTGCTAAAGGTTACAAGTGACATTTTTCAGCAGTGACATTTTGTTAGTTAGTGCTGCATTCATAAACATGACGATTGCTCATTCAGTCAGTCTGCCAAATGAAAAAAGCTTACAGCACCTGGTATTCCCAGGCGGTCTCCCATCCAAGTACTAACCAGGCCCGACCCTGCTTAGCTTCCGAGATCGGACGAGATCGGGCGTGTTCAGGGTGGTATGGCCGTAAGCAACAGCAGCAGCGGCCGGTAGGCCTTATATAGATGACAGTGGCCCTGCTGTGGAGTGTGTTTATTCCTTTACTCTACTTAGGCTGCTAAAGGTTACAAGTGACATTTTTCAGCAGTGACATTTAGTTGTTAGTTAGTGCTGCATTCATAAACATGACGATTGCTCATTCAGTCAGTCTGCCAAATGAAAAAAGCTTACAGCACCTGGTATTCCCAGGCGGTCTCCCATCCAAGTACTAACCAGGCCCGACCCTGCTTAGCTTCCGAGATCGGACGAGATCGGGCGTGTTCAGGGTGGTATGGCCGTAAGCAACAGCAGCAGCGGCCGGTAGGCCTTATATAGATGACAGTGGCCCTGCTGTGGAGTGTGTTTATTCCTTTACTCTACTTAGGCTGGGCTGCTAAAGGTTACAAGTGACATTTTTCAGCAGTGACATTTTGTTAGTTAGTGCTGCATTCATAAACATGACGATTGCTCATTCAGTCAGTCTGCCAAATGAAAAAAGCTTACAGCACCTGGTATTCCCAGGCGGTCTCCCATCCAAGTACTAACCAGGCCCGACCCTGCTTAGCTTCCGAGATCGGACGAGATCGGGCGTGTTCAGGGTGGTATGGCCGTAAGCAACAGCAGCAGCGGCCGGTAGGCCTTATATAGATGACAGTGGCCCTGCTGTGGAGTGTGTTTATTCCTTTACTCTATTTAGGCTGCTAAAGGTTACAAGTGACATTTTTCAGCAGTGACATTTAGTTGTTAGTTAGTGCTGCATTCATAAACATGACGATTGCTCATTCAGTCAGTCTGCCAAATGAAAAAAGCTTACAGCACCTGGTATTCCCAGGCGGTCTCCCATCCAAGTACTAACCAGGCCCGACCCTGCTTAGCTTCCGAGATCGGACGAGATCGGGCGTGTTCAGGGTGGTATGGCCGTAAGCAACAGCAGCAGCGGCCGGTAGGCCTTATATAGATGACAGTGGCCCTGCTGTGGAGTGTGTTTATTCCTTTACTCTACTTAGGCTGGGCTGCTAAAGGTTACAAGTGACATTTTTCAGCAGTGACATTTTGTTAGTTAGTGCTGCATTCATAAACATGACGATTGCTCATTCAGTCAGTCTGCCAAATGAAAAAAGCTTACAGCACCTGGTATTCCCAGGCGGTCTCCCATCCAAGTACTAACCAGGCCCGACCCTGCTTAGCTTCCGAGATCGGACGAGATCGGGCGTGTTCAGGGTGGTATGGCCGTAAGCAACAGCAGCAGCGGCCGGTAGGCATTATATAGATGACAGTGGCCCTGCTGTGGAGTGTGTTTATTCCTTTACTCTACTTAGGCTGGGCTGCTAAAGGTTACAAGTGACATTTTTCAGCAGTGACATTTTGTTAGTTAGTGCTGCATTCATAAACATGACGATTGCTCATTCAGTCAGTCTGCCAAATGAAAAAAGCTTACAGCACCTGGTATTCCCAGGCGGTCTCCCATCCAAGTACTAACCAGGCCCGACCCTGCTTAGCTTCCGAGATCGGACGAGATCGGGCGTGTTCAGGGTGGTATGGCCGTAAGCAGCAGCAGCAGCAGCAGCGGCCGGTAGGCCTTATATAGATGACAGTGGCCCTGCTGTGGAGTGTGTTTATTCCTTTACTCTACTTAGGCTGCTAAAGGTTACAAGTGACATTTTTCAGCAGTGACATTTAGTTGTTAGTTAGTGCTGCATTCATAAACATGACGATTGCTCATTCAGTCAGTCTGCCAAATGAAAAAAGCTTACAGCACCTGGTATTCCCAGGCGGTCTCCCATCCAAGTACTAACCAGGCCCGACCCTGCTTAGCTTCCGAGATCGGACGAGATCGGGCGTGTTCAGGGTGGTATGGCCGTAAGCAACAGCAGCAGCGGCCGGTAGGCGTTATATAGATGACAGTGGCCCTGCTGTGGAGTGTGTTTATTCCTTTATTCTACTTAGGCTGGGCTGCTAAAGGTTACAAGTGACATTTTTCAGCAGTGACATTTTGTTAGTTAGTGCTGCATTCATAAACATGACGATTGCTCATTCAGTCAGTCTGCCAAATGAAAAAAGCTTACAGCACCTGGTATTCCCAGGCGGTCTCCCATCCAAGTACTAACCAGGCCCGACCCTGCTTAGCTTCCGAGATCGGACGAGATCGGGCGTGTTCAGGGTGGTATGGCCGTAAGCAACAGCAGCAGCGGCCGGTAGGCCTTATATAGATGACAGTGGCCCTGCTGTGGAGTGTGTTTATTCCTTTACTCTACTTAGGCTGCTAAAGGTTACAAGTGACATTTTTCAGCAGTGACATTTAGTTGTTAGTTAGTGCTGCATTCATAAACATGACGATTGCTCATTCAGTCAGTCTGCCAAATGAAAAAAGCTTACAGCACCTGGTATTCCCAGGCGGTCTCCCATCCAAGTACTAACCAGGCCCGACCCTGCTTAGCTTCCGAGATCGGACGAGATCGGGCGTGTTCAGGGTGGTATGGCCGTAAGCAACAGCAGCAGCGGCCGGTAGGCCTTATATAGATGACAGTGGCCCTGCTGTGGAGTGTGTTTATTCCTTTACTCTACTTAGGCTGGGCTGCTAAAGGTTACAAGTGACATTTTTCAGCAGTGACATTTTGTTAGTTAGTGCTGCATTCATAAACATGACGATTGCTCATTCAGTCAGTCTGCCAAATGAAAAAAGCTTACAGCACCTGGTATTCCCAGGCGGTCTCCCATCCAAGTACTAACCAGGCCCGACCCTGCTTAGCTTCCGAGATCGGACGAGATCGGGCGTGTTCAGGGTGGTATGGCCGTAAGCAACAGCAGCAGCGGCCGGTAGGCCTTATATAGATGACAGTGGCCCTGCTGTGGAGTGTGTTTATTCCTTTACTCTATTTAGGCTGCTAAAGGTTACAAGTGACATTTTTCAGCAGTGACATTTAGTTGTTAGTTAGTGCTGCATTCATAAACATGACGATTGCTCATTCAGTCAGTCTGCCAAATGAAAAAAGCTTACAGCACCTGGTATTCCCAGGCGGTCTCCCATCCAAGTACTAACCAGGCCCGACCCTGCTTAGCTTCCGAGATCGGACGAGATCGGGCGTGTTCAGGGTGGTATGGCCGTAAGCAACAGCAGCAGCGGCCGGTAGGCCTTATATAGATGACAGTGGCCCTGCTGTGGAGTGTGTTTATTCCTTTACTCTACTTAGGCTGGGCTGCTAAAGGTTACAAGTGACATTTTTCAGCAGTGACATTTTGTTAGTTAGTGCTGCATTCATAAACATGACGATTGCTCATTCAGTCAGTCTGCCAAATGAAAAAAGCTTACAGCACCTGGTATTCCCAGGCGGTCTCCCATCCAAGTACTAACCAGGCCCGACCCTGCTTAGCTTCCGAGATCGGACGAGATCGGGCGTGTTCAGGGTGGTATGGCCGTAAGCAACAGCAGCAGCGGCCGGTAGGCCTTATATAGATGACAGTGGCCCTGCTGTGGAGTGTGTTTATTCCTTTACTCTATTTAGGCTGCTAAAGGTTACAAGTGACATTTTTCAGCAGTGACATTTAGTTGTTAGTTAGTGCTGCATTCATAAACATGACGATTGCTCATTCAGTCAGTCTGCCAAATGAAAAAAGCTTACAGCACCTGGTATTCCCAGGCGGTCTCCCATCCAAGTACTAACCAGGCCCGACCCTGCTTAGCTTCCGAGATCGGACGAGATCGGGCGTGTTCAGGGTGGTATGGCCGTAAGCAACAACAGCAGCGGCCGGTAGGCCTTATATAGATGACAGTGGCCCTGCTGTGGAGTGTGTTTATTCCTTTACTCTACTTAGGCTGGGCTGCTAAAGGTTACAAGTGACATTTTTCAGCAGTGACATTTTGTTAGTTAGTGCTGCATTCATAAACATGACGATTGCTCATTCAGTCAGTCTGCCAAATGAAAAAAGCTTACAGCACCTGGTATTCCCAGGCGGTCTCCCATCCAAGTACTAACCAGGCCCGACCCTGCTTAGCTTCCGAGATCGGACGAGATCGGGCGTGTTCAGGGTGGTATGGCCGTAAGCAACAGCAGCAGCGGCCGGTAGGCATTATATAGATGACAGTGGCCCTGCTGTGGAGTGTGTTTATTCCTTTACTCTACTTAGGCTGGGCTGCTAAAGGTTACAAGTGACATTTTTCAGCAGTGACATTTTGTTAGTTAGTGCTGCATTCATAAACATGACGATTGCTCATTCAGTCAGTCTGCCAAATGAAAAAAGCTTACAGCACCTGGTATTCCCAGGCGGTCTCCCATCCAAGTACTAACCAGGCCCGACCCTGCTTAGCTTCCGAGATCGGACGAGATCGGGCGTGTTCAGGGTGGTATGGCCGTAAGCAGCAGCAGCAGCGGCCGGTAGGCCTTATATAGATGACAGTGGCCCTGCTGTGGAGTGTGTTTATTCCTTTACTCTACTTAGGCTGCTAAAGGTTACAAGTGACATTTTTCAGCAGTGACATTTAGTTGTTAGTTAGTGCTGCATTCATAAACATGACGATTGCTCATTCAGTCAGTCTGCCAAATGAAAAAAGCTTACAGCACCTGGTATTCCCAGGCGGTCTCCCATCCAAGTACTAACCAGGCCCGACCCTGCTTAGCTTCCGAGATCGGACGAGATCGGGCGTGTTCAGGGTGGTATGGCCGTAAGCAACAGCAGCAGCGGCCGGTAGGCCTTATATAGATGACAGTGGCCCTGCTGTGGAGTGTGTTTATTCCTTTACTCTACTTAGGCTGGGCTGCTAAAGGTTACAAGTGACATTTTTCAGCAGTGACATTTTGTTAGTTAGTGCTGCATTCATAAACATGACGATTGCTCATTCAGTCAGTCTGCCAAATGAAAAAAGCTTACAGCACCTGGTATTCCCAGGCGGTCTCCCATCCAAGTACTAACCAGGCCCGACCCTGCTTAGCTTCCGAGATCGGACGAGATCGGGCGTGTTCAGGGTGGTATGGCCGTAAGCAACAGCAGCAGCGGCCGGTAGGCCTTATATAGATGACAGTGGCCCTGCTGTGGAGTGTGTTTATTCCTTTACTCTACTTAGGCTGGGCTGCTAAAGGTTACAAGTGACATTTTTCAGCAGTAACATTTTGTTAGTTAGTGCTGCATTCATAAACATGACGATTGCTCATTCAGTCAGTCTGCCAAATGAAAAAAGCTTACAGCACCTGGTATTCCCAGGCGGTCTCCCATCCAAGTACTAACCAGGCCCGACCCTGCTTAGCTTCCGAGATCGGACGAGATCGGGCGTGTTCAGGGTGGTATGGCCGTAAGCAACAGCAGCAGCGGCCGGTAGGCATTATATAGATGACAGTGGCCCTGCTGTGGAGTGTGTTTATTCCTTTACTCTACTTAGGCTGGGCTGCTAAAGGTTACAAGTGACATTTTTCAGCAGTGACATTTTGTTAGTTAGTGCTGCATTCATAAACATGACGATTGCTCATTCAGTCAGTCTGCCAAATGAAAAAAGCTTACAGCACCTGGTATTCCCAGGCGGTCTCCCATCCAAGTACTAACCAGGCCCGACCCTGCTTAGCTTCCGAGATCGGACGAGATCGGGCGTGTTCAGGGTGGTATGGCCGTAAGCAACAGCAGCAGCGGCCGGTAGGCCTTATATAGATGACAGTGGCCCTGCTGTGGAGTGTGTTTATTCCTTTACTCTACTTAGGCTGGGCTGCTAAAGGTTACAAGTGACATTTTTCAGCAGTGACATTTTGTTAGTTAGTGCTGCATTCATAAACATGACGATTGCTCATTCAGTCAGTCTGCCAAATGAAAAAAGCTTACAGCACCTGGTATTCCCAGGCGGTCTCCCATCCAAGTACTAACCAGGCCCGACCCTGCTTAGCTTCCGAGATCGGACGAGATCGGGCGTGTTCAGGGTGGTATGGCCGTAAGCAGCAGCAGCAGCAGCAGCGGCCGGTAGGCCTTATATAGATGACAGTGGCCCTGCTGTGGAGTGTGTTTATTCCTTTACTCTACTTAGGCTGCTAAAGGTTACAAGTGACATTTTTCAGCAGTGACATTTAGTTGTTAGTTAGTGCTGCATTCATAAACATGACGATTGCTCATTCAGTCAGTCTGCCAAATGAAAAAAGCTTACAGCACCTGGTATTCCCAGGCGGTCTCCCATCCAAGTACTAACCAGGCCCGACCCTGCTTAGCTTCCGAGATCGGACGAGATCGGGCGTGTTCAGGGTGGTATGGCCGTAAGCAACAGCAGCAGCGGCCGGTAGGCCTTATATAGATGACAGTGGCCCTGCTGTGGAGTGTGTTTATTCCTTTACTCTACTTAGGCTGGGCTGCTAAAGGTTACAAGTGACATTTTTCAGCAGTGACATTTTGTTAGTTAGTGCTGCATTCATAAACATGACGATTGCTCATTCAGTCAGTCTGCCAAATGAAAAAAGCTTACAGCACCTGGTATTCCCAGGCGGTCTCCCATCCAAGTACTAACCAGGCCCGACCCTGCTTAGCTTCCGAGATCGGACGAGATCGGGCGTGTTCAGGGTGGTATGGCCGTAAGCAACAGCAGCAGCGGCCGGTAGGCCTTATATAGATGACAGTGGCCCTGCTGTGGAGTGTGTTTATTCCTTTACTCTACTTAGGCTGGGCTGCTAAAGGTTACAAGTGACATTTTTCAGCAGTGACATTTTGTTAGTTAGTGCTGCATTCATAAACATGACGATTGCTCATTCAGTCAGTCTGCCAAATGAAAAAAGCTTACAGCACCTGGTATTCCCAGGCGGTCTCCCATCCAAGTACTAACCAGGCCCGACCCTGCTTAGCTTCCGAGATCGGACGAGATCGGGCGTGTTCAGGGTGGTATGGCCGTAAGCAACAGCAGCAGCGGCCGGTAGGCGTTATATAGATGACAGTGGCCCTGCTGTGGAGTGTGTTTATTCCTTTACTCTACTTAGGCTGGGCTGCTAAAGGTTACAAGTGACATTTTTCAGCAGTGACATTTTGTTAGTTAGTGCTGCATTCATAAACATGACGATTGCTCATTCAGTCAGTCTGCCAAATGAAAAAAGCTTACAGCACCTGGTATTCCCAGGCGGTCTCCCATCCAAGTACTAACCAGGCCCGACCCTGCTTAGCTTCCGAGATCGGACGAGATCGGGCGTGTTCAGGGTGGTATGGCCGTAAGCAACAGCAGCAGCGGCCGGTAGGCCTTATATAGATGACAGTGGCCCTGCTGTGGAGTGTGTTTATTCCTTTACTCTACTTAGGCTGCTAAAGGTTACAAGTGACATTTTTCAGCAGTGACATTTAGTTGTTAGTTAGTGCTGCATTCATAAACATGACGATTGCTCATTCAGTCAGTCTGCCAAATGAAAAAAGCTTACAGCACCTGGTATTCCCAGGCGGTCTCCCATCCAAGTACTAACCAGGCCCGACCCTGCTTAGCTTCCGAGATCGGACGAGATCGGGCGTGTTCAGGGTGGTATGGCCGTAAGCAACAGCAGCAGCGGCCGGTAGGCCTTATATAGATGACAGTGGCCCTGCTGTGGAGTGTGTTTATTCCTTTACTCTACTTAGGCTGGGCTGCTAAAGGTTACAAGTGACATTTTTCAGCAGTGACATTTTGTTAGTTAGTGCTGCATTCATAAACATGACGATTGCTCATTCAGTCAGTCTGCCAAATGAAAAAAGCTTACAGCACCTGGTATTCCCAGGCGGTCTCCCATCCAAGTACTAACCAGTCCCGACCCTGCTTAGCTTCCGAGATCGGACGAGATCGGGCGTGTTCAGGGTGGTATGGCCGTAAGCAACAGCAGCAGCGGCCGGTAGGCCTTATATAGATGACAGTGGCCCTGCTGTGGAGTGTGTTTATTCCTTTACTCTATTTAGGCTGCTAAAGGTTACAAGTGACATTTTTCAGCAGTGACATTTAGTTGTTAGTTAGTGCTGCATTCATAAACATGACGATTGCTCATTCAGTCAGTCTGCCAAATGAAAAAAGCTTACAGCACCTGGTATTCCCAGGCGGTCTCCCATCCAAGTACTAACCAGGCCCGACCCTGCTTAGCTTCCGAGATCGGACGAGATCGGGCGTGTTCAGGGTGGTATGGCCGTAAGCAACAGCAGCAGCGGCCGGTAGGCCTTATATAGATGACAGTGGCCCTGCTGTGGAGTGTGTTTATTCCTTTACTCTACTTAGGCTGGGCTGCTAAAGGTTACAAGTGACATTTTTCAGCAGTGACATTTTGTTAGTTAGTGCTGCATTCATAAACATGACGATTGCTCATTCAGTCAGTCTGCCAAATGAAAAAAGCTTACAGCACCTGGTATTCCCAGGCGGTCTCCCATCCAAGTACTAACCAGGCCCGACCCTGCTTAGCTTCCGAGATCGGACGAGATCGGGCGTGTTCAGGGTGGTATGGCCGTAAGCAACAGCAGCAGCGGCCGGTAGGCGTTATATAGATGACAGTGGCCCTGCTGTGGAGTGTGTTTATTCCTTTACTCTACTTAGGCTGGGCTGCTAAAGGTTACAAGTGACATTTTTCAGCAGTGACATTTTGTTAGTTAGTGCTGCATTCATAAACATGACGATTGCTCATTCAGTCAGTCTGCCAAATGAAAAAAGCTTACAGCACCTGGTATTCCCAGGCGGTCTCCCATCCAAGTACTAACCAGGCCCGACCCTGCTTAGCTTCCGAGATCGGACGAGATCGGGCGTGTTCAGGGTGGTATGGCCGTAAGCAACAGCAGCAGCGGCCGGTAGGCCTTATATAGATGACAGTGGCCCTGCTGTGGAGTGTGTTTATTCCTTTACTCTACTTAGGCTGGGCTGCTAAAGGTTACAAGTGACATTTTTCAGCAGTGACATTTTGTTAGTTAGTGCTGCATTCATAAACATGACGATTGCTCATTCAGTCAGTCTGCCAAATGAAAAAAGCTTACAGCACCTGGTATTCCCAGGCGGTCTCCCATCCAAGTACTAACCAGGCCCGACCCTGCTTAGCTTCCGAGATCGGACGAGATCGGGCGTGTTCAGGGTGGTATGGCCGTAAGCAACAGCAGCAGCGGCCGGTAGGCCTTATATAGATGACAGTGGCCCTGCTGTGGAGTGTGTTTATTCCTTTACTCTATTTAGGCTGCTAAAGGTTACAAGTGACATTTTTCAGCAGTGACATTTAGTTGTTAGTTAGTGCTGCATTCATAAACATGACGATTGCTCATTCAGTCAGTCTGCCAAATGAAAAAAAGCTTACAGCACCTGGTATTCCCAGGCGGTCTCCCATCCAAGTATTAACCAGGCCCGACCCTGCTTAGCTTCCGAGATCGGACGAGATCGGGCGTGTTCAGGGTGGTATGGCCGTAAGCAACAGCAGCAGCGGCCGGTAGGCCTTATATAGATGACAGTGGCCCTGCTGTGGAGTGTGTTTATTCCTTTACTCTATTTAGGCTGCTAAAGGTTACAAGTGACATTTTTCAGCAGTGACATTTAGTTGTTAGTTAGTGCTGCATTCATAAACATGACGATTGCTCATTCAGTCAGTCTGCCAAATGAAAAAAGCTTACAGCACCTGGTATTCCCAGGCGGTCTCCCATCCAAGTACTAACCAGGCCCGACCCTGCTTAGCTTCCGAGATCGGACGAGATCGGGCGTGTTCAGGGTGGTATGGCCGTAAGCAACAGCAGCAGTGGCCGGTAGCCCTTATATAGATGACAGTGGCCCTGCTGTGGAGTGTGTTTATTCCTTTACTCTACTTAGGCTGGGCTGCTAAAGGTTACAAGTGACATTTTTCAGCAGTGACATTTTGTTAGTTAGTGCTGCATTCATAAACATGACGATTGCTCATTCAGTCAGTCTGCCAAATGAAAAAAGCTTACAGCACCTGGTATTCCCAGGCGGTCTCCCATCCAAGTACTAACCAGGCCCGACCCTGCTTAGCTTCCGAGATCGGACGAGATCGGGCGTGTTCAGGGTGGTATGGCCGTAAGCAACAGCAGCAGCGGCCGGTAGGCGTTATATAGATGACAGTGGCCCTGCTGTGGAGTGTGTTTATTCCTTTACTCTACTTAGGCTGGGCTGCTAAAGGTTACAAGTGACATTTTTCAGCAGTGACATTTTGTTAGTTAGTGCTGCATTCATAAACATGACGATTGCTCATTCAGTCAGTCTGCCAAATGAAAAAAGCTTACAGCACCTGGTATTCCCAGGCGGTCTCCCATCCAAGTACTAACCAGGCCCGACCCTGCTTAGCTTCCGAGATCGGACGAGATCGGGCGTGTTCAGGGTGGTATGGCCGTAAGCAGCAGCAGCAGCGGCCGGTAGGCCTTATATAGATGACAGTGGCCCTGCTGTGGAGTGTGTTTATTCCTTTACTCTACTTAGGCTGCTAAAGGTTACAAGTGACATTTTTCAGCAGTGACATTTAGTTGTTAGTTAGTGCTGCATTCATAAACATGACGATTGCTCATTCAGTCAGTCTGCCAAATGAAAAAAGCTTACAGCACCTGGTATTCCCAGGCGGTCTCCCATCCAAGTACTAACCAGGCCCGACCCTGCTTAGCTTCCGAGATCGGACGAGATCGGGCGTGTTCAGGGTGGTATGGCCGTAAGCAACAGCAGCAGCGGCCGGTAGGCCTTATATAGATGACAGTGGCCCTGCTGTGGAGTGTGTTTATTCCTTTACTCTACTTAGGCTGGGCTGCTAAAGGTTACAAGTGACATTTTTCAGCAGTGACATTTTGTTAGTTAGTGCTGCATTCATAAACATGACGATTGCTCATTCAGTCAGTCTGCCAAATGAAAAAAGCTTACAGCACCTGGTATTCCCAGGCGGTCTCCCATCCAAGTACTAACCAGGCCCGACCCTGCTTAGCTTCCGAGATCGGACGAGATCGGGCGTGTTCAGGGTGGTATGGCCGTAAGCAACAGCAGCAGCGGCCGGTAGGCCTTATATAGATGACAGTGGCCCTGCTGTGGAGTGTGTTTATTCCTTTACTCTATTTAGGCTGCTAAAGGTTACAAGTGACATTTTTCAGCAGTGACATTTAGTTGTTAGTTAGTGCTGCATTCATAAACATGACGATTGCTCATTCAGTCAGTCTGCCAAATGAAAAAAGCTTACAGCACCTGGTATTCCCAGGCGGTCTCCCATCCAAGTACTAACCAGGCCCGACCCTGCTTAGCTTCCGAGATCGGACGAGATCGGGCGTGTTCAGGGTGGTATGGCCGTAAGCAACAGCAGCAGCGGCCGGTAGGCCTTATATAGATGACAGTGGCCCTGCTGTGGAGTGTGTTTATTCCTTTACTCTACTTAGGCTGGGCTGCTAAAGGTTACAAGTGACATTTTTCAGCAGTGACATTTTGTTAGTTAGTGCTGCATTCATAAACATGACGATTGCTCATTCAGTCAGTCTGCCAAATGAAAAAAGCTTACAGCACCTGGTATTCCCAGGCGGTCTCCCATCCAAGTACTAACCAGGCCCGACCCTGCTTAGCTTCCGAGATCGGACGAGATCGGGCGTGTTCAGGGTGGTATGGCCGTAAGCAACAGCAGCAGCGGCCGGTAGGCATTATATAGATGACAGTGGCCCTGCTGTGGAGTGTGTTTATTCCTTTACTCTACTTAGGCTGGGCTGCTAAAGGTTACAAGTGACATTTTTCAGCAGTGACATTTTGTTAGTTAGTGCTGCATTCATAAACATGACGATTGCTCATTCAGTCAGTCTGCCAAATGAAAAAAGCTTACAGCACCTGGTATTCCCAGGCGGTCTCCCATCCAAGTACTAACCAGGCCCGACCCTGCTTAGCTTCCGAGATCGGACGAGATCGGGCGTGTTCAGGGTGGTATGGCCGTAAGCAGCAGCAGCAGCGGCCGGTAGGCCTTATATAGATGACAGTGGCCCTGCTGTGGAGTGTGTTTATTCCTTTACTCTACTTAGGCTGCTAAAGGTTACAAGTGACATTTTTCAGCAGTGACATTTAGTTTTTAGTTAGTGCTGCATTCATAAACATGACGATTGCTCATTCAGTCAGTCTGCCAAATGAAAAAAGCTTACAGCACCTGGTATTCCCAGGCGGTCTCCCATCCAAGTACTAACCAGGCCCGACCCTGCTTAGCTTCCGAGATCGGACGAGATCGGGCGTGTTCAGGGTGGTATGGCCGTAAGCAACAGCAGCAGCGGCCGGTAGGCCTTATATAGATGACAGTGGCCCTGCTGTGGAGTGTGTTTATTCCTTTACTCTACTTAGGCTGGGCTGCTAAAGGTTACAAGTGACATTTTTCAGCAGTGACATTTTGTTAGTTAGTGCTGCATTCATAAACATGACGATTGCTCATTCAGTCAGTCTGCCAAATGAAAAAAGCTTACAGCACCTGGTATTCCCAGGCGGTCTCCCATCCAAGTACTAACCAGGCCCGACCCTGCTTAGCTTCCGAGATCGGACGAGATCGGGCGTGTTCAGGGTGGTATGGCCGTAAGCAGCAGCAGCAGCGGCCGGTAGGCCTTATATAGATGACAGTGGCCCTGCTGTGGAGTGTGTTTATTCCTTTACTCTACTTAGGCTGCTAAAGGTTACAAGTGACATTTTTCAGCAGTGACATTTAGTTGTTAGTTAGTGCTGCATTCATAAACATGACGATTGCTCATTCAGTCAGTCTGCCAAATGAAAAAAGCTTACAGCACCTGGTATTCCCAGGCGGTCTCCCATCCAAGTACTAACCAGGCCCGACCCTGCTTAGCTTCCGAGATCGGACGAGATCGGGCGTGTTCAGGGTGGTATGGCCGTAAGCAACAGCAGCAGCGGCCGGTAGGCGTTATATAGATGACAGTGGCCCTGCTGTGGAGTGTGTTTATTCCTTTACTCTACTTAGGCTGGGCTGCTAAAGGTTACAAGTGACATTTTTCAGCAGTGACATTTTGTTAGTTAGTGCTGCATTCATAAACATGACGATTGCTCATTCAGTCAGTCTGCCAAATGAAAAAAGCTTACAGCACCTGGTATTCCCAGGCGGTCTCCCATCCAAGTACTAACCAGGCCCGACCCTGCTTAGCTTCCGAGATCGGACGAGATCGGGCGTGTTCAGGGTGGTATGGCCGTAAGCAACAGCAGCAGCGGCCGGTAGGCATTATATAGATGACAGTGGCCCTGCTGTGGAGTGTGTTTATTCCTTTACTCTACTTAGGCTGGGCTGCTAAAGGTTACAAGTGACATTTTTCAGCAGTGACATTTTGTTAGTTAGTGCTGCATTCATAAACATGACGATTGCTCATTCAGTCAGTCTGCCAAATGAAAAAAGCTTACAGCACCTGGTATTCCCAGGCGGTCTCCCATCCAAGTACTAACCAGGCCCGACCCTGCTTAGCTTCCGAGATCGGACGAGATCGGGCGTGTTCAGGGTGGTATGGCCGTAAGCAGCAGCAGCAGCGGCCGGTAGGCCTTATATAGATGACAGTGGCCCTGCTGTGGAGTGTGTTTATTCCTTTACTCTACTTAGGCTGCTAAAGGTTACAAGTGACATTTTTCAGCAGTGACATTTAGTTGTTAGTTAGTGCTGCATTCATAAACATGACGATTGCTCATTCAGTCAGTCTGCCAAATGAAAAAAGCTTACAGCACCTGGTATTCCCAGGCGGTCTCCCATCCAAGTACTAACCAGGCCCGACCCTGCTTAGCTTCCGAGATCGGACGAGATCGGGCGTGTTCAGGGTGGTATGGCCGTAAGCAACAGCAGCAGCGGCCGGTAGGCCTTATATAGATGACAGTGGCCCTGCTGTGGAGTGTGTTTATTCCTTTACTCTACTTAGGCTGGGCTGCTAAAGGTTACAAGTGACATTTTTCAGCAGTGACATTTTGTTAGTTAGTGCTGCATTCATAAACATGACGATTGCTCATTCAGTCAGTCTGCCAAATGAAAAAAGCTTACAGCACCTGGTATTCCCAGGCGGTCTCCCATCCAAGTACTAACCAGGCCCGACCCTGCTTAGCTTCCGAGATCGGACGAGATCGGGCGTGTTCAGGGTGGTATGGCCGTAAGCAGCAGCAGCAGCGGCCGGTAGGCCTTATATAGATGACAGTGGCCCTGCTGTGGAGTGTGTTTATTCCTTTACTCTACTTAGGCTGCTAAAGGTTACAAGTGACATTTTTCAGCAGTGACATTTAGTTGTTAGTTAGTGCTGCATTCATAAACATGACGATTGCTCATTCAGTCAGTCTGCCAAATGAAAAAAGCTTACAGCACCTGGTATTCCCAGGCGGTCTCCCATCCAAGTACTAACCAGGCCCGACCCTGCTTAGCTTCCGAGATCGGACGAGATCGGGCGTGTTCAGGGTGGTATGGCCGTAAGCAACAGCAGCAGCGGCCGGTAGGCCTTATATAGATGACAGTGGCCCTGCTGTGGAGTGTGTTTATTCCTTTACTCTACTTAGGCTGGGCTGCTAAAGGTTACAAGTGACATTTTTCAGCAGTGACATTTTGTTAGTTAGTGCTGCATTCATAAACATGACGATTGCTCATTCAGTCAGTCTGCCAAATGAAAAAAGCTTACAGCACCTGGTATTCCCAGGCGGTCTCCCATCCAAGTACTAACCAGGCCCGACCCTGCTTAGCTTCCGAGATCGGACGAGATCGGGCGTGTTCAGGGTGGTATGGCCGTAAGCAACAGCAGCAGCGGCCGGTAGGCCTTATATAGATGACAGTGGCCCTGCTGTGGAGTGTGTTTATTCCTTTACTCTACTTAGGCTGCTAAAGGTTACAAGTGACATTTTTCAGCAGTGACATTTTGTTGTTAGTTAGTGCTGCATTCATAAACATGACGATTGCTCATTCAGTCAGTCTGCCAAATGAAAAAAGCTTACAGCACCTGGTATTCCCAGGCGGTCTCCCATCCAAGTACTAACCAGGCCCGACCCTGCTTAGCTTCCGAGATCGGACGAGATCAGGCGTGTTCAGGGTGGTATGGCCGTAAGCAACAGCAGCAGCGGCCGGTAGGCCTTATATAGATGACAGTGGCCCTGCTGTGGAGTGTGTTTATTCCTTTACTCTACTTAGGCTGCTAAAGGTTACAAGTGACATTTTTCAGCAGTGACATTTTGTTAGTTAGTGCTGCATTCATAAACATGACGATTGCTCATTCAGTCAGTCTGCCAAATGAAAAAAGCTTACAGCACCTGGTATTCCCAGGCGGTCTCCCATCCAAGTACTAACCAGGCCCGACCCTGCTTAGCTTCCGAGATCGGACGAGATCGGGCGTGTTCAGGGTGGTATGGCCGTAAGCAACAGCAGCAGCGGCCGGTAGGCCTTATATAGATGACAGTGGCCCTGCTGTGGAGTGTGTTTATTCCTTTACTCTACTTAGGCTGGGCTGCTAAAGGTTACAAGTGACATTTTTCAGCAGTGACATTTTGTTAGTTAGTGCTGCATTCATAAACATGACGATTGCTCATTCAGTCAGTCTGCCAAATGAAAAAAGCTTACAGCACCTGGTATTCCCAGGCGGTCTCCCATCCAAGTACTAACCAGGCCCGACCCTGCTTAGCTTCCGAGATCGGACGAGATCGGGCGTGTTCAGGGTGGTATGGCCGTAAGCAATAGCAGCAGCGGCCGGTAGGCCTTATATAGATGACAGTGGCCCTGCTGTGGAGTGTGTTTATTCCTTTACTCTACTTAGGCTGGGCTGCTAAAGGTTACAAGTGACATTTTTCAGCAGTGACATTTTGTTAGTTAGTGCTGCATTCATAAACATGACGATTGCTCATTCAGTCAGTCTGCCAAATGAAAAAAGCTTACAGCACCTGGTATTCCCAGGCGGTCTCCCATCCAAGTACTAACCAGGCCCGACCCTGCTTAGCTTCCGAGATCGGACGAGATCGGGCGTGTTCAGGGTGGTATGGCCGTAAGCAACAGCAGCAGCGGCCGGTAGGCATTATATAGATGACAGTGGCCCTGCTGTGGAGTGTGTTTATTCCTTTACTCTACTTAGGCTGGGCTGCTAAAGGTTACAAGTGACATTTTTCAGCAGTGACATTTTGTTAGTTAGTGCTGCATTCATAAACATGACGATTGCTCATTCAGTCAGTCTGCCAAATGAAAAAAGCTTACAGCACCTGGTATTCCCAGGCGGTCTCCCATCCAAGTACTAACCAGGCCCGACCCTGCTTAGCTTCCGAGATCGGACGAGATCGGGCGTGTTCAGGGTGGTATGACCGTAAGCAACAGCAGCAGCGGCCGGTAGGCCTTATATAGATGACAGTGGCCCTGCTGTGGAGTGTGTTTATTCCTTTACTCTACTTAGGCTGCTAAAGGTTACAAGTGACATTTTTCAGCAGTGACATTTAGTTGTTAGTTAGTGCTGCATTCATAAACATGACGATTGCTCATTCAGTCAGTCTGCCAAATGAAAAAAGCTTACAGCACCTGGTATTCCCAGGCGGTCTCCCATCCAAGTACTAACCAGGCCCGACCCTGCTTAGCTTCCGAGATCGGACGAGATCGGGCTTGTTCAGGGTGGTATGGCCGTAAGCAACAGCAGCAGCGGCCGGTAGGCCTTATATAGATGACAGTGGCCCTGCTGTGGAGTGTGTTTATTCCTTTACTCTACTTAGGCTGGGCTGCTAAAGGTTACAAGTGACATTTTTCAGCAGTGACATTTTGTTAGTTAGTGCTGCATTCATAAACATGACGATTGCTCATTCAGTCAGTCTGCCAAATGAAAAAAGCTTACAGCACCTGGTATTCCCAGGCGGTCTCCCATCCAAGTACTAACCAGGCCCGACCCTGCTTAGCTTCCGAGATCGGACGAGATCGGG
The DNA here is from genome assembly GCF_963454915.1 of Gymnoscopelus microlampas. Lineage (NCBI taxonomy): Eukaryota > Metazoa > Chordata > Actinopteri > Myctophiformes > Myctophidae > Gymnoscopelus > Gymnoscopelus microlampas. The sequence continues at coordinate 48,641,628 of NC_139956.1, forward strand.
CGTGTTCAGGGTGGTATGGCCGTAAGCAACAGCAGCAGCGGCCGGTAGGCCTTATATAGATGACAGTGGCCCTGCTGTGGAGTGTGTTTATTCCTTTACTCTACTTAGGCTGCTAAAGGTTACAAGTGACATTTTTCAGCAGTGACATTTTGTTAGTTAGTGCTGCATTCATAAACATGACGATTGCTCATTCAGTCAGTCTGCCAAATGAAAAAAGCTTACAGCACCTGGTATTCCCAGGCGGTCTCCCATCCAAGTACTAACCAGGCCCGACCCTGCTTAGCTTCCGAGATCGGACGAGATCGGGCGTGTTCAGGGTGGTATGGCCGTAAGCAACAGCAGCAGCGGCCGGTAGGCCTTATATAGATGACAGTGGCCCTGCTGTGGAGTGTGTTTATTCCTTTACTCTACTTAGGCTGGGCTGCTAAAGGTTACAAGTGACATTTTTCAGCAGTGACATTTTGTTAGTTAGTGCTGCATTCATAAACATGACGATTGCTCATTCAGTCAGTCTGCCAAATGAAAAAAGCTTACAGCACCTGGTATTCCCAGGCGGTCTCCCATCCAAGTACTAACCAGGCCCGACCCTGCTTAGCTTCCGAGATCGGACGAGATCGGGCGTGTTCAGGGTGGTATGGCCGTAAGCAACAGCAGCAGCGGCCGGTAGGCCTTATATAGATGACAGTGGCCCTGCTGTGGAGTGTGTTTATTCCTTTACTCTACTTAGGCTGGGCTGCTAAAGGTTACAAGTGACATTTTTCAGCAGTGACATTTTGTTAGTTAGTGCTGCATTCATAAACATGACGATTGCTCATTCAGTCAGTCTGCCAAATGAAAAAAGCTTACAGCACCTGGTATTCCCAGGCGGTCTCCCATCCAAGTACTAACCAGGCCCGACCCTGCTTAGCTTCCGAGATCGGACGAGATCGGGCGTGTTCAGGGTGGTATGGCCGTAAGCAACAGCAGCAGCGGCCGGTAGGCATTATATAGATGACAGTGGCCCTGCTGTGGAGTGTGTTTATTCCTTTACTCTACTTAGGCTGGGCTGCTAAAGGTTACAAGTGACATTTTTCAGCAGTGACATTTTGTTAGTTAGTGCTGCATTCATAAACATGACGATTGCTCATTCAGTCAGTCTGCCAAATGAAAAAAGCTTACAGCACCTGGTATTCCCAGGCGGTCTCCCATCCAAGTACTAACCAGGCCCGACCCTGCTTAGCTTCCGAGATCGGACGAGATCGGGCGTGTTCAGGGTGGTATGGCCGTAAGCAACAGCAGCAGCGGCCGGTAGGCCTTATATAGATGACAGTGGCCCTGCTGTGGAGTGTGTTTATTCCTTTACTCTACTTAGGCTGCTAAAGGTTACAAGTGACATTTTTCAGCAGTGACATTTAGTTGTTAGTTAGTGCTGCATTCATAAACATGACGATTGCTCATTCAGTCAGTCTGCCAAATGAAAAAAGCTTACAGCACCTGGTATTCCCAGGCGGTCTCCCATCCAAGTACTAACCAGGCCCGACCCTGCTTAGCTTCCGAGATCGGACGAGATCGGGCGTGTTCAGGGTGGTATGGCCGTAAGCAACAGCAGCAGCGGCCGGTAGGCCTTATATAGATGACAGTGGCCCTGCTGTGGAGTGTGTTTATTCCTTTACTCTACTTAGGCTGGGCTGCTAAAGGTTACAAGTGACATTTTTCAGCAGTGACATTTTGTTAGTTAGTGCTGCATTCATAAACATGACGATTGCTCATTCAGTCAGTCTGCCAAATGAAAAAAGCTTACAGCACCTGGTATTCCCAGGCGGTCTCCCATCCAAGTACTAACCAGGCCCGACCCTGCTTAGCTTCCGAGATCGGACGAGATCGGGCGTGTTCAGGGTGGTATGGCCGTAAGCAACAGCAGCAGCGGCCGGTAGGCTTTATATAGATGACAGTGGCCCTGCTGTGGAGTGTGTTTATTCCTTTACTCTATTTAGGCTGCTAAAGGTTACAAGTGACATTTTTCAGCAGTGACATTTAGTTGTTAGTTAGTGCTGCATTCATAAACATGACGATTGCTCATTCAGTCAGTCTGCCAAATGAAAAAAGCTTACAGCACCTGGTATTCCCAGGCGGTCTACCATCCAAGTACTAACCAGGCCCGACCCTGCTTAGCTTCCGAGATCGGACGAGATCGGGCGTGTTCAGGGTGGTATGGCCGTAAGCAACAGCAGCAGCGGCCGGTAGGCCTTATATAGATGACAGTGGCCCTGCTGTGGAGTGTGTTTATTCCTTTACTCTACTTAGGCTGGGCTGCTAAAGGTTACAAGTGACATTTTTCAGCAGTGACATTTTGTTAGTTAGTGCTGCATTCATAAACATGACGATTGCTCATTCAGTCAGTCTGCCAAATGAAAAAAGCTTACAGCACCTGGTATTCCCAGGCGGTCTCCCATCCAAGTACTAACCAGGCCCGACCCTGCTTAGCTTCCGAGATCGGACGAGATCGGGCGTGTTCAGGGTGGTATGGCCGTAAGCAACAGCAGCAGCGGCCGGTAGGCCTTATATAGATGACAGTGGCCCTGCTGTGGAGTGTGTTTATTCCTTTACTCTACTTAGGCTGCTAAAGGTTACAAGTGACATTTTTCAGCAGTGACATTTTGTTAGTTAGTGCTGCATTCATAAACATGACGATTGCTCATTCAGTCAGTCTGCCAAATGAAAAAAGCTTACAGCACCTGGTATTCCCAGGCGGTCTCCCATCCAAGTACTAACCAGGCCCGACCCTGCTTAGCTTCCGAGATCGGACGAGATCGGGCGTGTTCAGGGTGGTATGGCCGTAAGCAACAGCAGCAGCGGCCGGTAGGCCTTATATAGATGACAGTGGCCCTGCTGTGGAGTGTGTTTATTCCTTTACTCTATTTAGGCTGCTAAAGGTTACAAGTGACATTTTTCAGCAGTGACATTTAGTTTTTAGTTAGTGCTGCATTCATAAACATGACGATTGCTCATTCAGTCAGTCTGCCAAATGAAAAAAGCTTACAGCACCTGGTATTCCCAGGCGGTCTCCCATCCAAGTACTAACCAGGCCCGACCCTAATTAGCTTCCGAGATCGGACTAGATCGGGCGTGTTCAGGGTGGTATGGCCGTAAGCAACAGCAGCAGCGGCCGGTAGGCATTATATAGATGACAGTGGCCCTGCTGTGGAGTGTGTTTATTCCTTTACTCTACTTAGGCTGCTAAAGGTTACAAGTGACATTTTTCAGCAGTGACATTTAGTTGTTAGTTAGTGCTGCATTCATAAACATGACGATTGCTCATTCAGTCAGTCTGCCAAATGAAAAAAGCTTACAGCACCTGGTATTCCCAGGCGGTCTCCCATCCAAGTACTAACCAGGCCCGACCCTGCTTAGCTTCCGAGATCGGACGAGATCGGGCGTGTTCAGGGTGGTATGGCCGTAAGCAACAGCAGCAGCGGCCGGTAGGCCTTATATAGATGACAGTGGCCCTGCTGTGGAGTGTGTTTATTCCTTTACTCTACTTAGGCTGGGCTGCTAAAGGTTACAAGTGACATTTTTCAGCAGTGACATTTTGTTAGTTAGTGCTGCATTCATAAACATGACGATTGCTCATTCAGTCAGTCTGCCAAATGAAAAAAGCTTACAGCACCTGGTATTCCCAGGCGGTCTCCCATCCAAGTACTAACCAGGCCCGACCCTGCTTAGCTTCCGAGATCGGACGAGATCGGGCGTGTTCAGGGTGGTATGGCCGTAAGCAACAGCAGCAGCGGCCGGTAGGCCTTATATAGATGACAGTGGCCCTGCTGTGGAGTGTGTTTATTCCTTTACTCTACTTAGGCTGGGCTGCTAAAGGTTACAAGTGACATTTTTCAGCAGTGACATTTTGTTAGTTAGTGCTGCATTCATAAACATGACGATTGCTCATTCAGTCAGTCTGCCAAATGAAAAAAGCTTACAGCACCTGGTATTCCCAGGCGGTCTCCCATCCAAGTACTAACCAGGCCCGACCCTAATTAGCTTCCGAGATCGGACTAGATCGGGCGTGTTCAGGGTGGTATGGCCGTAAGCAACAGCAGCAGCGGCCGGTAGGCATTATATAGATGACAGTGGCCCTGCTGTGGAGTGTGTTTATTCCTTTACTCTACTTAGGCTGCTAAAGGTTACAAGTGACATTTTTCAGCAGTGACATTTAGTTGTTAGTTAGTGCTGCATTCATAAACATGACGATTGCTCATTCAGTCAGTCTGCCAAATGAAAAAAGCTTACAGCACCTGGTATTCCCAGGCGGTCTCCCATCCAAGTACTAACCAGGCCCGACCCTGCTTAGCTTCCGAGATCGGACGAGATCGGGCGTGTTCAGGGTGGTATGGCCGTAAGCAACAGCAGCAGCGGCCGGTAGGCCTTATATAGATGACAGTGGCCCTGCTGTGGAGTGTGTTTATTCCTTTACTCTACTTAGGCTGGGCTGCTAAAGGTTACAAGTGACATTTTTCAGCAGTGACATTTTGTTAGTTAGTGCTGCATTCATAAACATGACGATTGCTCATTCAGTCAGTCTGCCAAATGAAAAAAGCTTACAGCACCTGGTATTCCCAGGCGGTCTCCCATCCAAGTACTAACCAGGCCCGACCCTGCTTAGCTTCCGAGATCGGACGAGATCGGGCGTGTTCAGGGTGGTATGGCCGTAAGCAACAGCAGCAGCGGCCGGTAGGCCTTATATAGATGACAGTGGCCCTGCTGTGGAGTGTGTTTATTCCTTTACTCTACTTAGGCTGGGCTGCTAAAGGTTACAAGTGACATTTTTCAGCAGTGACATTTTGTTAGTTAGTGCTGCATTCATAAACATGACGATTGCTCATTCAGTCAGTCTGCCAAATGAAAAAAGCTTACAGCACCTGGTATTCCCAGGCGGTCTCCCATCCAAGTACTAACCAGGCCCGACCCTGCTTAGCTTCCGAGATCGGACGAGATCGGGCGTGTTCAGGGTGGTATGGCCGTAAGCAACAGCAGCAGCGGCCGGTAGGCCTTATATAGATGACAGTGGCCCTGCTGTGGAGTGTGTTTATTCCTTTACTCTACTTAGGCTGGGCTGCTAAAGGTTACAAGTGACATTTTTCAGCAGTGACATTTTGTTAGTTAGTGCTGCATTCATAAACATGACGATTGCTCATTCAGTCAGTCTGCCAAATGAAAAAAGCTTACAGCACCTGGTATTCCCAGGCGGTCTCCCATCCAAGTACTAACCAGGCCCGACCCTGCTTAGCTTCCGAGATCGGACGAGATCGGGCGTGTTCAGGGTGGTATGGCCGTAAGCAACAGCAGCAGCGGCCGGTAGGCCTTATATAGATGACAGTGGCCCTGCTGTGGAGTGTGTTTATTCCTTTACTCTACTTAGGCTGGGCTGCTAAAGGTTACAAGTGACATTTTTCAGCAGTGACATTTTGTTAGTTAGTGCTGCATTCATAAACATGACGATTGCTCATTCAGTCAGTCTGCCAAATGAAAAAAGCTTACAGCACCTGGTATTCCCAGGCGGTCTCCCATCCAAGTACTAACCAGGCCCGACCCTGCTTAGCTTCCGAGATCGGACGAGATCGGGCGTGTTCAGGGTGGTATGGCCGTAAGCAACAGCAGCAGCGGCCGGTAGGCCTTATATAGATGACAGTGGCCCTGCTGTGGAGTGTGTTTATTCCTTTACTCTATTTAGGCTGCTAAAGGTTACAAGTGACATTTTTCAGCAGTGACATTTAGTTTTTAGTTAGTGCTGCATTCATAAACATGACGATTGCTCATTCAGTCAGTCTGCCAAATGAAAAAAGCTTACAGCACCTGGTATTCCCAGGCGGTCTCCCATCCAAGTACTAACCAGGCCCGACCCTGCTTAGCTTCCGAGATCGGACGAGATCGGGCGTGTTCAGGGTGGTATGGCCGTAAGCAACAGCAGCAGCGGCCGGTAGGCCTTATATAGATGACAGTGGCCCTGCTGTGGAGTGTGTTTATTCCTTTACTCTACTTAGGCTGCTAAAGGTTACAAGTGACATTTTTCAGCAGTGACATTTAGTTGTTAGTTAGTGCTGCATTCATAAACATGACGATTGCTCATTCAGTCAGTCTGCCAAATGAAAAAAGCTTACAGCAACTGGTATTCCCAGGCGGTCTCCCATCCAAGTACTAACCAGGCCCGACCCTGCTTAGCTTCCGAGATCGGACGAGATCGGGCGTGTTCAGGGTGGTATGGCCGTAAGCAACAGCAGCAGCGGCCGGTAGGCCTTATATAGATGACAGTGGCCCTGCTGTGGAGTGTGTTTATTCCTTTACTCTATTTAGGCTGCTAAAGGTTACAAGTGACATTTTTCAGCAGTGACATTTAGTTGTTAGTTAGTGCTGCATTCATAAACATGACGATTGCTCATTCAGTCAGTCTGCCAAATGAAAAAAGCTTACAGCACCTGGTATTCCCAGGCGGTCTCCCATCCAAGTACTAACCAGGCCCGACCCTGCTTAGCTTCCGAGATCGGACGAGATCGGGCGTGTTCAGCGTGGTATGGCCGTAAGCAACAGCAGCAGCGGCCGGTAGGCCTTATATAGATGACAGTGGCCCTGCTGTGGAGTGTGTTTATTCCTTTACTCTACTTAGGCTGGGCTGCTAAAGGTTACAAGTGACATTTTTCAGCAGTGACATTTTGTTAGTTAGTGCTGCATTCATAAACATGACGATTGCTCATTCAGTCAGTCTGCCAAATGAAAAAAGCTTACAGCACCTGGTATTCCCAGGCGGTCTCCCATCCAAGTACTAACCAGGCCCGACCCTGCTTAGCTTCCGAGATCGGACGAGATCGGGCGTGTTCAGGGTGGTATGGCCGTAAGCAACAGCAGCAGCGGCCGGTAGGCCTTATATAGATGACAGTGGCCCTGCTGTGGAGTGTGTTTATTCCTTTACTCTACTTAGGCTGCTAAAGGTTACAAGTGACATTTTTCAGCAGTGACATTTAGTTGTTAGTTAGTGCTGCATTCATAAACATGACGATTGCTCATTCAGTCAGTCTGCCAAATGAAAAAAGCTTACAGCACCTGGTATTCCCAGGCGGTCTCCCATCCAAGTACTAACCAGGCCCGACCCTGCTTAGCTTCCGAGATCGGGCGTGTTCAGGGTGGTATGGCCGTAAGCAACAGCAGCAGCAGCCGGTAGGCCTTATATAGATGACAGTGGCCCTGCTGTGGAGTGTGTTTATTCCTTTACTCTACTTAGGCTGGGCTGCTAAAGGTTACAAGTGACATTTTTCAGCAGTGACATTTTGTTAGTTAGTGCTGCATTCATAAACATGACGATTGCTCATTCAGTCAGTCTGCCAAATGAAAAAAGCTTACAGCACCTGGTATTCCCAGGCGGTCTCCCATCCAAGTACTAACCAGGCCCGACCCTGCTTAGCTTCCGAGATCGGACGAGATCGGGCGTGTTCAGGGTGGTATGGCCGTAAGCAACAGCAGCAGCGGCCGGTAGGCCTTATATAGATGACAGTGGCCCTGCTGTGGAGTGTGTTTATTCCTTTACTCTATTTAGGCTGCTAAAGGTTACAAGTGACATTTTTCAGCAGTGACATTTAGTTTTTAGTTAGTGCTGCATTCATAAACATGACGATTGCTCATTCAGTCAGTCTGCCAAATGAAAAAAGCTTACAGCACCTGGTATTCCCAGGCGGTCTCCCATCCAAGTACTAACCAGGCCCGACCCTAATTAGCTTCCGAGATCGGACTAGATCGGGCGTGTTCAGGGTGGTATGGCCGTAAGCAACAGCAGCAGCGGCCGGTAGGCATTATATAGATGACAGTGGCCCTGCTGTGGAGTGTGTTTATTCCTTTACTCTACTTAGGCTGCTAAAGGTTACAAGTGACATTTTTCAGCAGTGACATTTAGTTGTTAGTTAGTGCTGCATTCATAAACATGACGATTGCTCATTCAGTCAGTCTGCCAAATGAAAAAAGCTTACAGCACCTGGTATTCCCAGGCGGTCTCCCATCCAAGTACTAACCAGGCCCGACCCTGCTTAGCTTCCGAGATCGGACGAGATCGGGCGTGTTCAGGGTGGTATGGCCGTAAGCAACAGCAGCAGCGGCCGGTAGGCCTTATATAGATGACAGTGGCCCTGCTGTGGAGTGTGTTTATTCCTTTACTCTACTTAGGCTGGGCTGCTAAAGGTTACAAGTGACATTTTTCAGCAGTGACATTTTGTTAGTTAGTGCTGCATTCATAAACATGACGATTGCTCATTCAGTCAGTCTGCCAAATGAAAAAAGCTTACAGCACCTGGTATTCCCAGGCGGTCTCCCATCCAAGTACTAACCAGGCCCGACCCTGCTTAGCTTCCGAGATCGGACGAGATCGGGCGTGTTCAGGGTGGTATGGCCGTAAGCAACAGCAGCAGCGGCCGGTAGGCCTTATATAGATGACAGTGGCCCTGCTGTGGAGTGTGTTTATTCCTTTACTCTACTTAGGCTGGGCTGCTAAAGGTTACAAGTGACATTTTTCAGCAGTGACATTTTGTTAGTTAGTGCTGCATTCATAAACATGACGATTGCTCATTCAGTCAGTCTGCCAAATGAAAAAAGCTTACAGCACCTGGTATTCCCAGGCGGTCTCCCATCCAAGTACTAACCAGGCCCGACCCTGCTTAGCTTCCGAGATCGGACGAGATCGGGCGTGTTCAGGGTGGTATGGCCGTAAGCAACAGCAGCAGCGGCCGGTAGGCCTTATATAGATGACAGTGGCCCTGCTGTGGAGTGTGTTTATTCCTTTACTCTACTTAGGCTGGGCTGCTAAAGGTTACAAGTGACATTTTTCAGCAGTGACATTTTGTTAGTTAGTGCTGCATTCATAAACATGACGATTGCTCATTCAGTCAGTCTGCCAAATGAAAAAAGCTTACAGCACCTGGTATTCCCAGGCGGTCTCCCATCCAAGTACTAACCAGGCCCGACCCTAATTAGCTTCCGAGATCGGACTAGATCGGGCGTGTTCAGGGTGGTATGGCCGTAAGCAACAGCAGCAGCGGCCGGTAGGCATTATATAGATGACAGTGGCCCTGCTGTGGAGTGTGTTTATTCCTTTACTCTACTTAGGCTGCTAAAGGTTACAAGTGACATTTTTCAGCAGTGACATTTAGTTGTTAGTTAGTGCTGCATTCATAAACATGACGATTGCTCATTCAGTCAGTCTGCCAAATGAAAAAAGCTTACAGCACCTGGTATTCCCAGGCGGTCTCCCATCCAAGTACTAACCAGGCCCGACCCTGCTTAGCTTCCGAGATCGGACGAGATCGGGCGTGTTCAGGGTGGTATGGCCGTAAGCAACAGCAGCAGCGGCCGGTAGGCCTTATATAGATGACAGTGGCCCTGCTGTGGAGTGTGTTTATTCCTTTACTCTACTTAGGCTGGGCTGCTAAAGGTTACAAGTGACATTTTTCAGCAGTGACATTTTGTTAGTTAGTGCTGCATTCATAAACATGACGATTGCTCATTCAGTCAGTCTGCCAAATGAAAAAAGCTTACAGCACCTGGTATTCCCAGGCGGTCTCCCATCCAAGTACTAACCAGGCCCGACCCTGCTTAGCTTCCGAGATCGGACGAGATCGGGCGTGTTCAGGGTGGTATGGCCGTAAGCAACAGCAGCAGCGGCCGGTAGGCCTTATATAGATGACAGTGGCCCTGCTGTGGAGTGTGTTTATTCCTTTACTCTACTTAGGCTGGGCTGCTAAAGGTTACAAGTGACATTTTTCAGCAGTGACATTTTGTTAGTTAGTGCTGCATTCATAAACATGACGATTGCTCATTCAGTCAGTCTGCCAAATGAAAAAAGCTTACAGCACCTGGTATTCCCAGGCGGTCTCCCATCCAAGTACTAACCAGGCCCGACCCTGCTTAGCTTCCGAGATCGGACGAGATCGGGCGTGTTCAGGGTGGTATGGCCGTAAGCAACAGCAGCAGCGGCCGGTAGGCCTTATATAGATGACAGTGGCCCTGCTGTGGAGTGTGTTTATTCCTTTACTCTATTTAGGCTGCTAAAGGTTACAAGTGACATTTTTCAGCAGTGACATTTAGTTTTTAGTTAGTGCTGCATTCATAAACATGACGATTGCTCATTCAGTCAGTCTGCCAAATGAAAAAAGCTTACAGCACCTGGTATTCCCAGGCGGTCTCCCATCCAAGTACTAACCAGGCCCGACCCTGCTTAGCTTCCGAGATCGGACGAGATCGGGCGTGTTCAGGGTGGTATGGCCGTAAGCAACAGCAGCAGCGGCCGGTAGGCCTTATATAGATGACAGTGGCCCTGCTGTGGAGTGTGTTTATTCCTTTACTCAACTTAGGCTGGGCTGCTAAAGGTTACAAGTGACATTTTTCAGCAGTGACATTTTGTTAGTTAGTGCTGCATTCATAAACATGACGATTGCTCATTCAGTCAGTCTGCCAAATGAAAAAAGCTTACAGCACCTGGTATTCCCAGGCGGTCTCCCATCCAAGTACTAACCAGGCCCGACCCTGCTTAGCTTCCGAGATCGGACGAGATCGGGCGTGTTCAGGGTGGTATGGCCGTAAGCAACAGCAGCAGCGGCCGGTAGGCCTTATATAGATGACAGTGGCCCTGCTGTGGAGTGTGTTTATTCCTTTACTCTACTTAGGCTGCTAAAGGTTACAAGTGACATTTTTCAGCAGTGACATTTAGTTGTTAGTTAGTGCTGCATTCATAAACATGACGATTGCTCATTCAGTCAGTCTGCCAAATGAAAAAAGCTTACAGCACCTGGTATTCCCAGGCGGTCTCCCATCCAAGTACTAACCAGGCCCGACCCTGCTTAGCTTCCGAGATCGGACGAGATCGGGCGTGTTCAGGGTGGTATGGCCGTAAGCAACAGCAGCAGCGGCCGGTAGGCCTTATATAGATGACAGTGGCCCTGCTGTGGAGTGTGTTTATTCCTTTACTCTATTTAGGCTGCTAAAGGTTACAAGTGACATTTTTCAGCAGTGACATTTAGTTGTTAGTTAGTGCTGCATTCATAAACATGACGATTGCTCATTCAGTCAGTCTGCCAAATGAAAAAAGCTTACAGCACCTGGTATTCCCAGGCGGTCTCCCATCCAAGTACTAACCAGGCCCGACCCTGCTTAGCTTCCGAGATCGGACGAGATCGGGCGTGTTCAGGGTGGTATGGCCGTAAGCAACAGCAGCAGCGGCCGGTAGGCCTTATATAGATGACAGTGGCCCTGCTGTGGAGTGTGTTTATTCCTTTACTCTACTTAGGCTGGGCTGCTAAAGGTTACAAGTGACATTTTTCAGCAGTGACATTTTGTTAGTTAGTGCTGCATTCATAAACATGACGATTGCTCATTCAGTCAGTCTGCCAAATGAAAAAAGCTTACAGCACCTGGTATTCCCAGGCGGTCTCCCATCCAAGTACTAACCAGGCCCGACCCTGCTTAGCTTCCGAGATCGGACGAGATCGGGCGTGTTCAGGGTGGTATGGCCGTAAGCAACAGCAGCAGCGGCCGGTAGGCCTTATATAGATGACAGTGGCCCTGCTGTGGAGTGTGTTTATTCCTTTACTCTACTTAGGCTGCTAAAGGTTACAAGTGACATTTTTCAGCAGTGACATTTAGTTGTTAGTTAGTGCTGCATTCATAAACATGACGATTGCTCATTCAGTCAGTCTGCCAAATGAAAAAAGCTTACAGCACCTGGTATTCCCAGGCGGTCTCCCATCCAAGTACTAACCAGGCCCGACCCTGCTTAGCTTCCGAGATCGGACGAGATCGGGCGTGTTCAGGGTGGTATGGCCGTAAGCAACAGCAGCAGCGGCCGGTAGGCCTTATATAGATGACAGTGGCCCTGCTGTGGAGTGTGTTTATTCCTTTACTCTACTTAGGCTGGGCTGCTAAAGGTTACAAGTGACATTTTTCAGCAGTGACATTTTGTTAGTTAGTGCTGCATTCATAAACATGACGATTGCTCATTCAGTCAGTCTGCCAAATGAAAAAAGCTTACAGCACCTGGTATTCCCAGGCGGTCTCCCATCCAAGTACTAACCAGGCCCGACCCTGCTTAGCTTCCGAGATCGGACGAGATCGGGCGTGTTCAGGGTGGTATGGCCGTAAGCAACAGCAGCAGCGGCCGGTAGGCCTTATATAGATGACAGTGGCCCTGCTGTGGAGTGTGTTTATTCCTTTACTCTATTTAGGCTGCTAAAGGTTACAAGTGACATTTTTCAGCAGTGACATTTAGTTGTTAGTTAGTGCTGCATTCATAAACATGACGATTGCTCATTCAGTCAGTCTGCCAAATGAAAAAAGCTTACAGCACCTGGTATTCCCAGGCGGTCTCCCATCCAAGTACTAACCAGGCCCGACCCTGCTTAGCTTCCGAGATCGGACGAGATCGGGCGTGTTCAGGGTGGTATGGCCGTAAGCAACAGCAGCAGCGGCCGGTAGGCCTTATATAGATGACAGTGGCCCTGCTGTGGAGTGTGTTTATTCCTTTACTCTATTTAGGCTGCTAAAGGTTACAAGTGACATTTTTCAGCAGTGACATTTAGTTTTTAGTTAGTGCTGCATTCATAAACATGACGATTGCTCATTCAGTCAGTCTGCCAAATGAAAAAAGCTTATAGCACCTGGTATTCCCAGGCGGTCTCCCATCCAAGTACTAACCAGGCCCGACCCTGCTTAGCTTCCGAGATCGGACGAGATCGGGCGTGTTCAGGGTGGTATGGCCGTAAGCAACAGCAGCAGCGGCCGGTAGGCCTTATATAGATGACAGTGGCCCTGCTGTGGAGTGTGTTTATTCCTTTACTCTACTTAGGCTGGGCTGCTAAAGGTTACAAGTGACATTTTTCAGCAGTGACATTTAGTTTTTAGTTAGTGCTGCATTCATAAACATGACGATTGCTCATTCAGTCAGTCTGCCAAATGAAAAAAGCTTACAGCACCTGGTATTCCCAGGCGGTCTCCCATCCAAGTACTAACCAGGCCCGACACTGCTTAGCTTCCGAGATCGGACGAGATCGGGCGTGTTCAGGGTGGTATGGCCGTAAGCAACAGCAGCAGCGGCCGGTAGGCCTTATATAGATGACAGTGGCCCTGCTGTGGAGTGTGTTTATTCCTTTACTCAACTTAGGCTGGGCTGCTAAAGGTTACAAGTGACATTTTTCAGCAGTGACATTTTGTTAGTTAGTGCTGCATTCATAAACATGACGATTGCTCATTCAGTCAGTCTGCCAAATGAAAAAAGCTTACAGCACCTGGTATTCCCAGGCGGTCTCCCATCCAAGTACTAACCAGGCCCGACCCTGCTTAGCTTCCGAGATCGGACGAGATCGGGCGTGTTCAGGGTGGTATGGCCGTAAGCAACAGCAGCAGCGGCCGGTAGGCCTTATATAGATGACAGTGGCCCTGCTGTGGAGTGTGTTTATTCCTTTACTCTACTTAGGCTGCTAAAGGTTACAAGTGACATTTTTCAGCAGTGACATTTAGTTGTTAGTTAGTGCTGCATTCATAAACATGACGATTGCTCATTCAGTCAGTCTGCCAAATGAAAAAAGCTTACAGCACCTGGTATTCCCAGGCGGTCTCCCATCCAAGTACTAACCAGGCCCGACCCTGCTTAGCTTCCGAGATCGGACGAGATCGGGCGTGTTCAGGGTGGTATGGCCGTAAGCAACAGCAGCAGCGGCCGGTAGGCCTTATATAGATGACAGTGGCCCTGCTGTGGAGTGTGTTCATTCCTTTACTCTATTTAGGCTGCTAAAGGTTACAAGTGACATTTTTCAGCAGTGACATTTAGTTGTTAGTTAGTGCTGCATTCATAAACATGACGATTGCTCATTCAGTCAGTCTGCCAAATGAAAAAAGCTTACAGCACCTGGTATTCCCAGGCGGTCTCCCATCCAAGTACTAACCAGGCCCGACCCTGCTTAGCTTCCGAGATCGGACGAGATCGGGCGTGTTCAGGGTGGTATGGCCGTAAGCAACAGCAGCAGCGGCCGGTAGGCCTTATATAGATGACAGTGGCCCTGCTGTGGAGTGTGTTTATTCCTTTACTCTACTTAGGCTGGGCTGCTAAAGGTTACAAGTGACATTTTTCAGCAGTGACATTTTGTTAGTTAGTGCTGCATTCATAAACATGACGATTGCTCATTCAGTCAGTCTGCCAAATGAAAAAAGCTTACAGCACCTGGTATTCCCAGGCGGTCTCCCATCCAAGTACTAACCAGGCCCGACCCTGCTTAGCTTCCGAGATCGGACGAGATCGGGCGTGTTCAGGGTGGTATGGCCGTAAGCAACAGCAGCAGCGGCCGGTAGGCCTTATATAGATGACAGTGGCCCTGCTGTGGAGTGTGTTTATTCCTTTACTCTACTTAGGCTGCTAAAGGTTACAAGTGACATTTTTCAGCAGTGACATTTAGTTGTTAGTTAGTGCTGCATTCATAAACATGACGATTGCTCATTCAGTCAGTCTGCCAAATGAAAAAAGCTTACAGCACCTGGTATTCCCAGGCGGTCTCCCATCCAAGTACTAACCAGGCCCGACCCTGCTTAGCTTCCGAGATCGGACGAGATCGGGCGTGTTCAGGGTGGTATGGCCGTAAGCAACAGCAGCAGCGGCCGGTAGGCCTTATATAGATGACAGTGGCCCTGCTGTGGAGTGTGTTTATTCCTTTACTCTATTTAGGCTGCTAAAGGTTACAAGTGACATTTTTCAGCAGTGACATTTAGTTGTTAGTTAGTGCTGCATTCATAAACATGACGATTGCTCATTCAGTCAGTCTGCCAAATGAAAAAAGCTTACAGCACCTGGTATTCCCAGGCGGTCTCCCATCCAAGTACTAACCAGGCCCGACCCTGCTTAGCTTCCGAGATCGGACGAGATCGGGCGTGTTCAGGGTGGTATGGCCGTAAGCAACAGCAGCAGCGGCCGGTAGGCCTTATATAGATGACAGTGGCCCTGCTGTGGAGTGTGTTTATTCCTTTACTCTATTTAGGCTGCTAAAGGTTACAAGTGACATTTTTCAGCAGTGACATTTAGTTGTTAGTTAGTGCTGCATTCATAAACATGACGATTGCTCATTCAGTCAGTCTGCCAAATGAAAAAAGCTTACAGCACCTGGTATTCCCAGGCGGTCTCCCATCCAAGTACTAACCAGGCCCGACCCTGCTTAGCTTCCGAGATCGGACGAGATCGGGCGTGTTCAGGGTGGTATGGCCGTAAGCAACAGCAGCAGCGGCCGGTAGGCCTTATATAGATGACAGTGGCCCTGCTGTGGAGTGTGTTTATTCCTTTACTCTATTTAGGCTGCTAAAGGTTACAAGTGACATTTTTCAGCAGTGACATTTAGTTTTTAGTTAGTGCTGCATTCATAAACATGACGATTGCTCATTCAGTCAGTCTGCCAAATGAAAAAAGCTTATAGCACCTGGTATTCCCAGGCGGTCTCCCATCCAAGTACTAACCAGGCCCGACCCTGCTTAGCTTCCGAGATCGG
The DNA here is from genome assembly GCF_963454915.1 of Gymnoscopelus microlampas. NCBI lineage: Eukaryota > Metazoa > Chordata > Actinopteri > Myctophiformes > Myctophidae > Gymnoscopelus > Gymnoscopelus microlampas. The sequence goes on from NC_139956.1 coordinate 48,657,152, forward strand.
ACGAGATCGGGCGTGTTCAGGGTGGTATGGCCGTAAGCAACAGCAGCAGCGGCCGGTAGGCCTTATATAGATGACAGTGGCCCTGCTGTGGAGTGTGTTTATTCCTTTACTCTACTTAGGCTGGGCTGCTAAAGGTTACAAGTGACATTTTTCAGCAGTGACATTTAGTTTTTAGTTAGTGCTGCATTCATAAACATGACGATTGCTCATTCAGTCAGTCTGCCAAATGAAAAAAGCTTACAGCACCTGGTATTCCCAGGCGGTCTCCCATCCAAGTACTAACCAGGCCCGACACTGCTTAGCTTCCGAGATCGGACGAGATCGGGCGTGTTCAGGGTGGTATGGCCGTAAGCAACAGCAGCAGCGGCCGGTAGGCCTTATATAGATGACAGTGGCCCTGCTGTGGAGTGTGTTTATTCCTTTACTCAACTTAGGCTGGGCTGCTAAAGGTTACAAGTGACATTTTTCAGCAGTGACATTTTGTTAGTTAGTGCTGCATTCATAAACATGACGATTGCTCATTCAGTCAGTCTGCCAAATGAAAAAAGCTTACAGCACCTGGTATTCCCAGGCGGTCTCCCATCCAAGTACTAACCAGGCCCGACCCTGCTTAGCTTCCGAGATCGGACGAGATCGGGCGTGTTCAGGGTGGTATGGCCGTAAGCAACAGCAGCAGCGGCCGGTAGGCCTTATATAGATGACAGTGGCCCTGCTGTGGAGTGTGTTTATTCCTTTACTCTACTTAGGCTGCTAAAGGTTACAAGTGACATTTTTCAGCAGTGACATTTAGTTGTTAGTTAGTGCTGCATTCATAAACATGACGATTGCTCATTCAGTCAGTCTGCCAAATGAAAAAAGCTTACAGCACCTGGTATTCCCAGGCGGTCTCCCATCCAAGTACTAACCAGGCCCGACCCTGCTTAGCTTCCGAGATCGGACGAGATCGGGCGTGTTCAGGGTGGTATGGCCGTAAGCAACAGCAGCAGCGGCCGGTAGGCCTTATATAGATGACAGTGGCCCTGCTGTGGAGTGTGTTTATTCCTTTACTCTATTTAGGCTGCTAAAGGTTACAAGTGACATTTTTCAGCAGTGACATTTAGTTGTTAGTTAGTGCTGCATTCATAAACATGACGATTGCTCATTCAGTCAGTCTGCCAAATGAAAAAAGCTTACAGCACCTGGTATTCCCAGGCGGTCTCCCATCCAAGTACTAACCAGGCCCGACCCTGCTTAGCTTCCGAGATCGGACGAGATCGGGCGTGTTCAGGGTGGTATGGCCGTAAGCAACAGCAGCAGCGGCCGGTAGGCCTTATATAGATGACAGTGGCCCTGCTGTGGAGTGTGTTTATTCCTTTACTCTACTTAGGCTGGGCTGCTAAAGGTTACAAGTGACATTTTTCAGCAGTGACATTTTGTTAGTTAGTGCTGCATTCATAAACATGACGATTGCTCATTCAGTCAGTCTGCCAAATGAAAAAAGCTTACAGCACCTGGTATTCCCAGGCGGTCTCCCATCCAAGTACTAACCAGGCCCGACCCTGCTTAGCTTCCGAGATCGGACGAGATCGGGCGTGTTCAGGGTGGTATGGCCGTAAGCAACAGCAGCAGCGGCCGGTAGGCCTTATATAGATGACAGTGGCCCTGCTGTGGAGTGTGTTTATTCCTTTACTCTACTTAGGCTGCTAAAGGTTACAAGTGACATTTTTCAGCAGTGACATTTAGTTGTTAGTTAGTGCTGCATTCATAAACATGACGATTGCTCATTCAGTCAGTCTGCCAAATGAAAAAAGCTTACAGCACCTGGTATTCCCAGGCGGTCTCCCATCCAAGTACTAACCAGGCCCGACCCTGCTTAGCTTCCGAGATCGGACGAGATCGGGCGTGTTCAGGGTGGTATGGCCGTAAGCAACAGCAGCAGCGGCCGGTAGGCCTTATATAGATGACAGTGGCCCTGCTGTGGAGTGTGTTTATTCCTTTACTCTACTTAGGCTGGGCTGCTAAAGGTTACAAGTGACATTTTTCAGCAGTGACATTTTGTTAGTTAGTGCTGCATTCATAAACATGACGATTGCTCATTCAGTCAGTCTGCCAAATGAAAAAAGCTTACAGCACCTGGTATTCCCAGGCGGTCTCCCATCCAAGTACTAACCAGGCCCGACCCTGCTTAGCTTCCGAGATCGGACGAGATCGGGCGTGTTCAGGGTGGTATGGCCGTAAGCAACAGCAGCAGCGGCCGGTAGGCCTTATATAGATGACAGTGGCCCTGCTGTGGAGTGTGTTTATTCCTTTACTCTATTTAGGCTGCTAAAGGTTACAAGTGACATTTTTCAGCAGTGACATTTAGTTTTTAGTTAGTGCTGCATTCATAAACATGACGATTGCTCATTCAGTCAGTCTGCCAAATGAAAAAAGCTTATAGCACCTGGTATTCCCAGGCGGTCTCCCATCCAAGTACTAACCAGGCCCGACCCTGCTTAGCTTCCGAGATCGGACGAGATCGGGCGTGTTCAGGGTGGTATGGCCGTAAGCAACAGCAGCAGCGGCCGGTAGGCCTTATATAGATGACAGTGGCCCTGCTGTGGAGTGTGTTTATTCCTTTACTCTACTAGGCTGCTAAAGGTTACAAGTGACATTTTTCAGCAGTGACATTTAGTTGTTAGTTAGTGCTGCATTCATAAACATGACGATTGCTCATTCAGTCAGTCTGCCAAATGAAAAAAGCTTACAGCACCTGGTATTCCCAGGCGGTCTCCCATCCAAGTACTAACCAGGCCCGACCCTGCTTAGCTTCCGAGATCGGACGAGATCGGGCGTGTTCAGGGTGGTATGGCCGTAAGCAACAGCAGCAGCGGCCGGTAGGCCTTATATAGATGACAGTGGCCCTGCTGTGGAGTGTGTTTATTCCTTTACTCTATTTAGGCTGCTAAAGGTTACAAGTGACATTTTTCAGCAGTGACATTTAGTTTTTAGTTAGTGCTGCATTCATAAACATGACGATTGCTCATTCAGTCAGTCTGCCAAATGAAAAAAGCTTATAGCACCTGGTATTCCCAGGCGGTCTCCCATCCAAGTACTAACCAGGCCCGACCCTGCTTAGCTTCCGAGATCGGACGAGATCGGGCGTGTTCAGGGTGGTATGGCCGTAAGCAACAGCAGCAGCGGCCGGTAGGCCTTATATAGATGACAGTGGCCCTGCTGTGGAGTGTGTTTATTCCTTTACTCTACTTAGGCTGGGCTGCTAAAGGTTACAAGTGACATTTTTCAGCAGTGACATTTAGTTTTTAGTTAGTGCTGCATTCATAAACATGACGATTGCTCATTCAGTCAGTCTGCCAAATGAAAAAAGCTTACAGCACCTGGTATTCCCAGGCGGTCTCCCATCCAAGTACTAACCAGGCCCGACACTGCTTAGCTTCCGAGATCGGACGAGATCGGGCGTGTTCAGGGTGGTATGGCCGTAAGCAACAGCAGCAGCGGCCGGTAGGCCTTATATAGATGACAGTGGCCCTGCTGTGGAGTGTGTTTATTCCTTTACTCAACTTAGGCTGGGCTGCTAAAGGTTACAAGTGACATTTTTCAGCAGTGACATTTTGTTAGTTAGTGCTGCATTCATAAACATGACGATTGCTCATTCAGTCAGTCTGCCAAATGAAAAAAGCTTACAGCACCTGGTATTCCCAGGCGGTCTCCCATCCAAGTACTAACCAGGCCCGACCCTGCTTAGCTTCCGAGATCGGACGAGATCGGGCGTGTTCAGGGTGGTATGGCCGTAAGCAACAGCAGCAGCGGCCGGTAGGCCTTATATAGATGACAGTGGCCCTGCTGTGGAGTGTGTTTATTCCTTTACTCTACTTAGGCTGCTAAAGGTTACAAGTGACATTTTTCAGCAGTGACATTTAGTTGTTAGTTAGTGCTGCATTCATAAACATGACGATTGCTCATTCAGTCAGTCTGCCAAATGAAAAAAGCTTACAGCACCTGGTATTCCCAGGCGGTCTCCCATCCAAGTACTAACCAGGCCCGACCCTGCTTAGCTTCCGAGATCGGACGAGATCGGGCGTGTTCAGGGTGGTATGGCCGTAAGCAACAGCAGCAGCGGCCGGTAGGCCTTATATAGATGACAGTGGCCCTGCTGTGGAGTGTGTTTATTCCTTTACTCTATTTAGGCTGCTAAAGGTTACAAGTGACATTTTTCAGCAGTGACATTTAGTTGTTAGTTAGTGCTGCATTCATAAACATGACGATTGCTCATTCAGTCAGTCTGCCAAATGAAAAAAGCTTACAGCACCTGGTATTCCCAGGCGGTCTCCCATCCAAGTACTAACCAGGCCCGACCCTGCTTAGCTTCCGAGATCGGACGAGATCGGGCGTGTTCAGGGTGGTATGGCCGTAAGCAACAGCAGCAGCGGCCGGTAGGCCTTATATAGATGACAGTGGCCCTGCTGTGGAGTGTGTTTATTCCTTTACTCTACTTAGGCTGGGCTGCTAAAGGTTACAAGTGACATTTTTCAGCAGTGACATTTTGTTAGTTAGTGCTGCATTCATAAACATGACGATTGCTCATTCAGTCAGTCTGCCAAATGAAAAAAGCTTACAGCACCTGGTATTCCCAGGCGGTCTCCCATCCAAGTACTAACCAGGCCCGACCCTGCTTAGCTTCCGAGATCGGACGAGATCGGGCGTGTTCAGGGTGGTATGGCCGTAAGCAACAGCAGCAGCGGCCGGTAGGCCTTATATAGATGACAGTGGCCCTGCTGTGGAGTGTGTTTATTCCTTTACTCTACTTAGGCTGCTAAAGGTTACAAGTGACATTTTTCAGCAGTGACATTTAGTTGTTAGTTAGTGCTGCATTCATAAACATGACGATTGCTCATTCAGTCAGTCTGCCAAATGAAAAAAGCTTACAGCACCTGGTATTCCCAGGCGGTCTCCCATCCAAGTACTAACCAGGCCCGACCCTGCTTAGCTTCCGAGATCGGACGAGATCGGGCGTGTTCAGGGTGGTATGGCCGTAAGCAACAGCAGCAGCGGCCGGTAGGCCTTATATAGATGACAGTGGCCCTGCTGTGGAGTGTGTTTATTCCTTTACTCTACTTAGGCTGGGCTGCTAAAGGTTACAAGTGACATTTTTCAGCAGTGACATTTTGTTAGTTAGTGCTGCATTCATAAACATGACGATTGCTCATTCAGTCAGTCTGCCAAATGAAAAAAGCTTACAGCACGTGGTATTCCCAGGCGGTCTCCCATCCAAGTACTAACCAGGCCCGACCCTGCTTAGCTTCCGAGATCGGACGAGATCGGGCGTGTTCAGGGTGGTATGGCCGTAAGCAACAGCAGCAGCGGCCGGTAGGCCTTATATAGATGACAGTGGCCCTGCTGTGGAGTGTGTTTATTCCTTTACTCTATTTAGGCTGCTAAAGGTTACAAGTGACATTTTTCAGCAGTGACATTTAGTTGTTAGTTAGTGCTGCATTCATAAACATGACGATTGCTCATTCAGTCAGTCTGCCAAATGAAAAAAGCTTACAGCACCTGGTATTCCCAGGCGGTCTCCCATCCAAGTACTAACCAGGCCCGACCCTGCTTAGCTTCCGAGATCGGACGAGATCGGGCGTGTTCAGGGTGGTATGGCCGTAAGCAACAGCAGCAGCGGCCGGTAGGCCTTATATAGATGACAGTGGCCCTGCTGTGGAGTGTGTTTATTCCTTTACTCTATTTAGGCTGCTAAAGGTTACAAGTGACATTTTTCAGCAGTGACATTTAGTTTTTAGTTAGTGCTGCATTCATAAACATGACGATTGCTCATTCAGTCAGTCTGCCAAATGAAAAAAGCTTATAGCACCTGGTATTCCCAGGCGGTCTCCCATCCAAGTACTAACCAGGCCCGACCCTGCTTAGCTTCCGAGATCGGACGAGATCGGGCGTGTTCAGGGTGGTATGGCCGTAAGCAACAGCAGCAGCGGCCGGTAGGCCTTATATAGATGACAGTGGCCCTGCTGTGGAGTGTGTTTATTCCTTTACTCTACTAGGCTGCTAAAGGTTACAAGTGACATTTTTCAGCAGTGACATTTAGTTGTTAGTTAGTGCTGCATTCATAAACATGACGATTGCTCATTCAGTCAGTCTGCCAAATGAAAAAAGCTTACAGCACCTGGTATTCCCAGGCGGTCTCCCATCCAAGTACTAACCAGGCCCGACCCTGCTTAGCTTCCGAGATCGGACGAGATCGGGCGTGTTCAGGGTGGTATGGCCGTAAGCAACAGCAGCAGCGGCCGGTAGGCCTTATATAGATGACAGTGGCCCTGCTGTGGAGTGTGTTTATTCCTTTACTCTATTTAGGCTGCTAAAGGTTACAAGTGACATTTTTCAGCAGTGACATTTAGTTTTTAGTTAGTGCTGCATTCATAAACATGACGATTGCTCATTCAGTCAGTCTGCCAAATGAAAAAAGCTTACAGCACCTGGTATTCCCAGGCGGTCTCCCATCCAAGTACTAACCAGGCCCGACCCTGCTTAGCTTCCGAGATCGGACGAGATCGGGCGTGTTCAGGGTGGTATGGCCGTAAGCAACAGGAGCAGCGGCCGGTAGGCCTTATATAGATGACAGTGGCCCTGCTGTGGAGTATGTTTATTCCTTTACTCTACTTAGGCTGGGCTGCTAAAGGTTACAAGTGACATTTTTCAGCAGTGACATTTTGTTAGTTAGTGCTGCATTCATAAACATGACGATTGCTCATTCAGTCAGTCTGCCAAATGAAAAAAGCTTACAGCACCTGGTATTCCCAGGCGGTCTCCCATCCAAGTACTAACCAGGCCCGACCCTGCTTAGCTTCCGAGATCGGACGAGATCGGGCGTGTTCAGGGTGGTATGGCCGTAAGCAACAGGAGCAGCGGCCGGTAGGCCTTATATAGATGACAGTGGCCCTGCTGTGGAGTGTGTTTATTCCTTTACTCTACTTAGGCTGCTAAAGGTTACAAGTGACATTTTTCAGCAGTGACATTTTGTTAGTTAGTGCTGCATTCATAAACATGACGATTGCTCATTCAGTCAGTCTGCCAAATGAAAAAAGCTTACAGCACCTGGTATTCCCAGGCGGTCTCCCATCCAAGTACTAACCAGGCCCGACCCTGCTTAGCTTCCGAGATCGGACGAGATCGGGCGTGTTCAGGGTGGTATGGCCGTAAGCAACAGCAGCAGCGGCCGGTAGGCCTTATATAGATGACAGTGGCCCTGCTGTGGAGTGTGTTTATTCCTTTACTCTATTTAGGCTGCTAAAGGTTACAAGTGACATTTTTCAGCAGTGACATTTAGTTTTTAGTTAGTGCTGCATTCATAAACATGACGATTGCTCATTCAGTCAGTCTGCCAAATGAAAAAAGCTTACAGCACCTGGTATTCCCAGGCGGTCTCCCAT
>NC_139956.1:48669566-48672066 GCF_963454915.1 Gymnoscopelus microlampas
CTTCCGAGATCGGACGAGATCGGGCGTGTTCAGGGTGATATGGCCGTAAGCAACAGGAGCAGCGGCCGGTAGGCATTATATAGATGACAGTGGCCCTGCTGTGGAGTGTGTTTATTCCTTTACTCTACTTAGGCTGGGCTGCTAAAGGTTACAAGTGACATTTTTCAGCAGTGACATTTAGTTTTTAGTTAGTGCTGCATTCATAAACATGACGATTGCTCATTCAGTCAGTCTGCCAAATGAAAAAAGCTTACAGCACCTGGTATTCCCAGGCGGTCTCCCATCCAAGTACTAACCAGGCCCGACCCTGCTTAGCTTCCGAGATCGGACTAGATCGGGCGTGTTCAGGGTGGTATGGCCGTAAGCAACAGCAGCAGCGGCCGGTAGGCCTTATATAGATGACAGTGGCCCTGCTGTGGAGTGTGTTTATTCCTTTACTCTACTTCGGCTGCTAAAGGTTACAAGTGACATTTTTCAGCAGTGACATTTAGTTGTTAGTTAGTGCTGCATTCATAAACATGACGATTGCTCATTCAGTCAGTCTGCCAAATGAAAAAAGCTTACAGCACCTGGTATTCCCAGGCGGTCTCCCATCCAAGTACTAACCAGGCCCGACCCTGCTTAGCTTCCGAGATCGGACGAGATCGGGCGTGTTCAGGGTGGTATGGCCGTAAGCAACAGCAGCAGCGGCCGGTAGGCCTTATATAGATGACAGTGGCCCTGCTGTGGAGTGTGTTTATTCCTTTACTCTACTTAGGCTGGGCTGCTAAAGGTTACAAGTGACATTTTTCAGCAGTGACATTTTGTTAGTTAGTGCTGCATTCATAAACATGACGATTGCTCATTCAGTCAGTCTGCCAAATGAAAAAAGCTTACAGCACCTGGTATTCCCAGGCGGTCTCCCATCCAAGTACTAACCAGGCCCGACCCTGCTTAGCTTCCGAGATCGGACGAGATCGGGCGTGTTCAGGGTGGTATGGCCGTAAGCAACAGCAGCAGCGGCCGGTAGGCCTTATATAGATGACAGTGGCCCTGCTGTGGAGTGTGTTTATTCCTTTACTCTACTTAGGCTGGGCTGCTAAAGGTTACAAGTGACATTTTTCAGCAGTGACATTTTGTTAATTAGTGCTGCATTCATAAACATGACGATTGCTCATTCAGTCAGTCTGCCAAATGAAAAAAGCTTACAGCACCTGGTATTCCCAGGCGGTCTCCCATCCAAGTACTAACCAGGCCCGACCCTGCTTAGCTTCCGAGATCGGACGAGATCGGGCGTGTTCAGGGTGGTATGGCCGTAAGCAACAGCAGCAGCGGCCGGTAGGCCTTATATAGATGACAGTGGCCCTGCTGTGGAGTGTGTTTATTCCTTTACTCTACTTAGGCTGCTAAAGGTTACAAGTGACATTTTTCAGCAGTGACATTTAGTTGTTAGTTAGTGCTGCATTCATAAACATGACGATTGCTCATTCAGTCAGTCTGCCAGATGAAAAAAGCTTACAGCACCTGGTATTCCCAGGCGGTCTCCCATCCAAGTACTAACCAGGCCCGACCCTGCTTAGCTTCCGAGATCGGACGAGATCGGGCGTGTTCAGGGTGGTATGGCCGTAAGCAACAGCAGCAGCGGCCGGTAGGCCTTATATAGATGACAGTGGCCCTGCTGTGGAGTGTGTTTATTCCTTTACTCTATTTAGGCTGCTAAAGGTTACAAGTGACATTTTTCAGCAGTGACATTTAGTTTTTAGTTAGTGCTGCATTCATAAACATGACGATTGCTCATTCAGTCAGTCTGCCAAATGAAAAAAGCTTACAGCACCTGGTATTCCCAGGCGGTCTCCCATCCAAGTACTAACCAGGCCCGACCCTGCTTAGCTTCCGAGATCGGACGAGATCGGGCGTGTTCAGGGTGGTATGGCCGTAAGCAACAGCAGCAGCGGCCGGTAGGCCTTATATAGATGACAGTGGCCCTGCTGTGGAGTGTGTTTATTCCTTTACTCTACTTAGGCTGGGCTGCTAAAGGTTACAAGTGACATTTTTCAGCAGTGACATTTTGTTAGTTAGTGCTGCATTCATAAACATGACGATTGCTCATTCAGTCAGTCTGCCAAATGAAAAAAGCTTACAGCACCTGGTATTCCCAGGCGGTCTCCCATCCAAGTACTAACCAGGCCCGACCCTGCTTAGCTTCCGAGATCGGACGAGATCGGGCGTGTTCAGGGTGGTATGGCCGTAAGCAACAGCAGCAGCGGCCGGTAGGCCTTATATAGATGACAGTGGCCCTGCTGTGGAGTGTGTTTATTCCTTTACTCTACTTAGGCTGGGCTGCTAAAGGTTACAAGTGACATTTTTCAGCAGTGACATTTTGTTAATTAGTGCTGCATTCATAAACATGACGATTGCTCATTCAGTCAGTCTGCCAAATGAAAAAAGCTTACAGCACCTGGTATTCCCAGGCGGTCTCCCATCCAAGTACTAACCAGGCCCGACCCTGCTTAGCTTCCGA
>NC_139956.1:48677066-48692066 GCF_963454915.1 Gymnoscopelus microlampas
CCACCATGAGGCTGATTTGAACATTTTCAAATGGCATTTCTTCCTCGGCCTAGTGGGAACATGCGTGTTAAATTTCACATAAATCACAAGCTGCGTTCATGATTTGAGGCATTTAGTTCAAAATGGACCAATCCTGCAAACTTTGGAAGCCAACCTTAGCCAATCAGGATGGAATATGGAAAATCAGGCAGATCTGTGTTGATCACATGACTATAGAGATACTGTGCACCGATTTGCGTGATGTTTGGATAAAATCTGTAGGAGTACTGTCCAAAAATGTCTTTTGCACAAATCAGCCTCCTGGTGGCGCTATAAAAGGCCCATGTGAAAAATTTGGGGCAGAGGTTCTGCTCTGGCATCCAGGGAGTGTGTGTGCACAGTTTCACTGCGATCAAGCCAACGGTGCCAGAGATTAGCTGTTCACAGACACACGGACACACACACACACAGACACACGGACGGACAGGGGGTAAAACATACTCTCTCGCCATGCCTTCGGCCTGGCGGAGACAATAATTTGCGATAAAATTATTAGTGCACGATAAGTATCGGCCCGATAATTATCGGTTCGATATCAGGAATTATGACGTCATCACGATAAAACCGATAACATTAATAATAGCTCCGATAATATATAATATTTGTCAACTGTGATCTGCATGGACTCTCAGTTAGACACCGTTGTACTGGAGAAGTATAACTCTCGGTTAGACACCGTTGTACTGGAGAAGTATAACTCTCGGTTAGACACCGTTGTACTGGAGAAGTATAACTCTCGGTTAGACACCGTTGTACTGGAGAAGTATAACTCTCGGTTAGACACCGTTGTACTGGAGAAGTATAACTCTCGGTTAGACACCGTTGTAGTGTTGTGCTAGTGGTGTGCTAGTTACTGAAAACCAGTGACTAGTTACCATTACTAGTTACTTGTCATGTAAAAGTAACTCAGTTACTTTACTAGTTACTTACACCAAAAAGTAATGCGTTACTGTGAAAAGTAACTTTGAAGTTACTTTAAAAAAGAAAGGGCTCCCATTATTGCCCTTATAGCCTTCATTGTCTCCGCCAGGCCGAAAGGCATGGCGAGAGAGTATGTTTTACCCCCTGTCCGTCAGTCCGTGTGTGTGTGTGTGTGTGTGTCCGTCCGTCCGTCATTCTGTCATTTTGTGTACAGCTAATCTCTGGCACCGTTGGCTTGATCGCAGCGAAACTGTGCACACACATTCCCTGGATGCCAGAGCAGAACCTCTGCTCCAAATTTTTCACATGCGCCTTTTATAGCGCCACCAGGAGGCCGATTTGTGCAAAACACATTTTTGGACAGTACTCCTACAGATTTTAGCCAAAAATCCCCCAAATCGGTACACAGTATCTCTATAGTCATTAAAAGAAACGGCTCATTTCAGATTTTTCATATTCCATCCTGATTGGCAAAAAATGGCTTTCAAAGTTTGCAGGAGTACTCAGTTTCGCACAAAATGCCTCAGATCATGAACAGATCATGCAATTTCCGTGAAATTTTGCACACACATTCCCATTAGGCCGAGGAAGAAATGCCATTTGAAAATGTTCAAATCAGCCTCATGGTGGCGCTGTAACAGGCCGATTCGTGTTTTTACCTATAACTGCACCGATCAGTGTAAAACTTTGTATGCACACTCTCTAGAGGCCAAGGAAAAACCTTTGCCCTGCATTTTTCACATTTACCTTTTATAGCGCCACCAGGAGGCAGACTTATGTAAAACACATTTTTTGATATTAAGCCTTCAGATTTGATCCGAATTTCACGCAAATCGGTACACATCATCTCTATAGTCATGTGATCAAGACGGATCTGTTTGATTTTTCATATTCCATCCTGATTGGCTTACATTGACATGTAATGTTTGCAGGAGTGGCCCGTTTTGAACAAAATGCCGCAAATCATGAACGCAGCGTCCGATTGCGGTGAAACTTTGAATGCACATTTGCACTACGTTGAGGAACAAATGCCACCCTTTTAACATTGGCCTGTTATAGCGCCACCAGCAGGTCAAATTTAGCAAAACACATTTTTAGAACAAAATGCCTCAAATCATGCATGCAGTGTCCAATTGCCGTGCACAGCCTAGGAATAAATGGCACCCTTTTCACATTGGCCTATTATAGCGCCACCAGGAGGCCATAATAACCTCCCTGACCTGGCGGAGACTTGTGCTCCGAGGAGCACTTTCTCTAGTTTCAGTACTGTTATTGCATTGGAGAATAATACAATCTGTTGATCAACTTGACATGCATTTGCATCACTGAACTCTGCTAAGCAATGTGGTCAATACCAGGGGTTACGATATAGGATTGTAACCTGCTGGTCCCAATGTCCGGAATGAATCAAATGTATCAGACATCTGATAAAAAATACCGGTCATAACTATATTTAAGCATTAATTACAATTAAGCAGGTGCGTAAATACAGCCTAACACTTAGGCCTACAGCATTATATTTTGGATTGAGCTATTTGAACATGAACCATGATGAACGAGTAATATACACACTTTATATACAGTAGAAGGGTCATCTTGCACAAATACATTAATTACCTACACTTGTGCCTGGCAATGTCCTTCTCACCCATTGACTTGCATGTTAAATGATGGCGTTTCCCCTTAAAAAATAATCGATCATTTCAGGAGCAAGAGCTTAAAAATCTATTCTAAATCTAGTCAACAAGGCCTGCAGTAGGCTATGCACTGGACAAATATGCATGACATCTTTCCACTCAAACAGAGAGCGTCTCCTTTCAAACCCCAATGGTTCTAATCAGCCCCCCGCCCACAGGAGTAGCCCAATTCTCTCACAACTTGCTACAAAAATCCCTCATGAAAAACTATATAATCTCCTACATTTCATTTTCCACCTTCACATGTGTCTCCTTCTCTAATAATCAAAAAGTGCTATATATTTCATCTCGCAATCTACTTCCGGATGGTTCGTTTTGCACCTTCTCTTGCCACATCGGTCACGGGAAAGAAATAAGCACTGCCGTGGTCTATGGAAACGACGAGCCCAAAAGTGCACCCAAATAAGCCCACAATCGCTTATACAAACAGTCAGACCTGGCAACGCAGCCTACGCCAATCATGCGTGAGAGATCTACAAGCTATGGGGCAGAGACGCCACCGTATCTTAGCAACAACTACAGCGCTCACTCTCATTGGTCGTGTCACGCTAAGAGCAGTCTCCAGACAATGGCATCTCAGAGAGCTTGCTGTAGCGTTTATATATCTATGGCTGTAGCCATCTCAGTCTAGCCTGGGTGCCAGCCTGCTTCGCTACGTTCGGCGGACCGCCGAACGTAGCGAAGCAGGCTTGCACCCAGGCTAATCACAGTCAGTCGCAGCGACGACGGACAGGGCGCTGTGATAGCTGCCATGTCGCTAACGCTAACGTGGTTGTCATGCCTGCAGCGGCTGTGCAATCACTTTGTCAACAATGCACGTTCGTGTGGTGAATGTCAATATTGCTGCTCAGTTAGTCCATTGTAGATGGTGTATGTTTGTGTGTGTCTTCTGGAGAACTATGTAGCTCCACAGCAACTACAGTAACTAACGTAATGGCAGGACCGCCCCGTGCTACGCATGTTAGGCTGCATTATGGTCATGTAGTAAATTCAGATAATTTCGCTCAGATTAGATCAGTGCTTATCAACCCTTTCAGGCCGCCCCCCCCCCCCCCCCCCCCCAAATAAACGTACTTGATCTGGGGACCCCCCCATTCTGTTTGACTCCGTTCCACAAGTAAATATTGTGAAAATAGCCGATCTACAAGTTCGAAACGCCTCACGTTGAGAGGCTTTGTAAGCTTGTAGATCGGCTATTTTCTACATGATTGCCTCTTTCTTAGATTATTTGACAATGTGGCCCATGTTTTTAAAGTATAGTTTGTTGACTACTTTCGTTGCAGAAATGGTCATTTCCTTTACTTTCGTTTTTTTATTGTCTCCGCCAGGCCGAAAGGCATGGCGCAAGACCATGTTTCACCCCCTGTCCGTCCGTCTGTGATAGCTAATCTCTCACATCGTTGACTTGATCGCAGCGAAACTGTGCACACACACTCCCTGGATGCCAATTCAGAACCTCTGCCCTATTTCTTTCACATGGCCCTGTTACAGTGCCACCAGGAGGCCGCTTTTTGCTAAACACATTTTCTCACAGTACTCCTACATATTTTGCCCAAACATCACGCAAATCGGTACACAGTATCTCCACAGTCATTAAAAAAAAAAGCTCTTTCAGATTTTTCATATTCCATCCTGATTGGCTAAAATGCCTTCCAAAGTCTGCAGGACTGCTCCGTTTGGACCAAAATGCCTCACATTATGAACACAGCATGCACTTTCCGTGCAACTTTGCACCCACATTCCCTCTATGCCGAGGAAGAAATTCCACTTGAGATTTCTCTAATCAGCCTCATGGTGGCGCTATAACAGCCCGATGTGGAGAGTCAGTGAGAGCTGGATAAACGAGGTAAAATGTGTCAAAAGGAGTCTGTACGGCTGTCGATACATGAACACATGACGTCGGTCGGAGAGGAGATATTGTGTCTTTTGGACAAACAGCAGCGTGGTGCTGATGTTTGTTGTGTGAAGCAGCTTAATGTCAGAGTGTTTGTGTTGGAGCGCCTCAGTGCGGCTGCAGAGTTCATGTGCAACCTCTTCCAGAGAGAGACAGAGACACTAGAAACTCTGCTGGAGAAAAAAAAACACTGCTGGGCATTGACTTTCACATGGACATTGGTCTACACACTGCAGGTATATCTGCTACACACACAACATAAAACTAAACACTACAGGTATGATGCAGCGTTTGCATTCCAGCCAGCATGCCAGCGTAGTTCCCATATGGTTTCAAGGTGGGCTAAACCATATGGACCCCATGTCAGCAATGTCAGCGGCATCCACTTCAGTCCCAACTGCGATGCCCATGCAGGCTACAAGTAGCTTCTACCTGGCCCTTAGGTGGGCCCCAACTAGCCATGTTTATGTGGGACCAAGGCGGGTCCTAACTGGGTTTGCCCATGCAGGCTTTAACTGGGTTCTACCTGGGCCCTAGGTGTACCCTAACCAACCAGAGTGCAGTGCCCATCGCTCCAATTGTTGTGACGTCAGGGCTCTCAATACTGCACATTGGTGGAGGAGGAGGGGCCGCAGGGCGACCGCACACATCGCTGAACCAATGGTAGCCCACGGATGTTTCCTCTGGGGATTTACAATCTGCCCCTCTATGCCACATATCATCCGCACTACAGGGTCTTCACTGACCGAGCCACGGCCCCACTGGCCCTCATGACGCTACGCCACTTATATGAGTTGCCAAGTGGCCGCGGGCGCTACGTGGGCGTGGCCGCGGGCTAGACGCGAGCCCCCGCGTAGCGGGGGCGAGCTTCTAGTTATTTCAATACACTAAAAACCAGTGGTGGAAAGTAACTAAGTACATTTACTCAAGTACTGTACTTATAAGTACAATTTTGAGGTATCTGTACTTTACTTGAGTATTTCCAATTTCCAATACTTTTACTACTACTCCACTACATCTCAGAGGCAACTATTGTACTTTTACTCCACTACATGTATTTGAAAACTTTAGTTACTAGTTACTTTTCAGATATAAATTATGATATAATGAAACATACATTAACCACTTTAACCCTATTTTATACCTAGCCGGTCTACAAGCTCACAACGCGTCGCATCGCGACCCGTTGTGAGCTTGAAGATCTGCTATTTTCAAATATTTAGTACTTTTACTTTTGGTACTTTAAGTGCATTTTGATGCCAATACTTTTGTACTTTTACTCAAGTAAATTTTGAATTCTGGACTTTTACTTGTAACAAGAGTATTTCTATATTGCAGTATTGGTACTTTTACTTAAGTAAAGAATTTGAGTACTTTTTCCACCACTGCTAAAAACATGGGAAATGTTAGAGGGAGTAATAGCCACGGATACACGACGGTCGACTGTCACGACCGTCATGGATGAACTTCAACCTAGTGTTTGCACTTTCTCCATTTATGACCCGTACATCTACATAAACGTTCATATTTCAAAGATAAAGTGCTTATCCCATGGCGACGGAGGTTACATGTATATATGGGCTCTCAAAAGTACCTGTATCATCCGTATTGTTCAATAAAAAGCATTTTAATCTGATCGGTGGCCATATGCTTTTAACAGAGTGACCCTATCGGTTGGTAGGTGTATTGCACTCGAATACATTATGAAAAAATGGCCACTAATCGGATTACAATGCTTTTCATTGAACAATAGTATAGTTCAGCTTGGGAAAAGCAGCCTTTAACGGGTTTGGGTACGTGGTTCATAATCACCATTGCGTTATCGTGGTTATCTCTCTCTCTCTCTCTCTCTCTCTCTCTCTCTCTCTCTCTCTCTCTCTCTCTCTCTCTCTCTCTCTCTCTCTGGACCTCACTGTCCATGAAAAGAATGTCGGGGACTCGGGGCTCCCGAAAATTATCTCGCAGAATCGCTGCTGCGCTGAAAATAGCAGATCTACAAGCTCACAACGCGTAGTGATGGGACCTGTTGTGAGCTTGTAGATCTGCTATTTTCAAATAGCCAACGCAGCCATGCAGATCTGCAAGCCTAACCGAATGACTGTTAAAGCAGTTTGTTTAAATTACTTTATAAAATGTTATATTTTCACAGGGATTATTTATTAGTGTAGATATACATTTTGGAGTGGATATATGTGTCCAGATGCCTGTCAGACCGTCTGCTCCGCAGGTCTAGAATGGAATAAACGGGCGCAGCCAACGTCAACAATTGGTCTCGACCAGACGTGAGATCTCAGCGTAAAGTAGGATGAAGCCCACGTCAGGATATATTGATAAATGCCGAAAGGTGCGGTGATATCGCCGTACGTTCATTATTCGGGCTACACCGCGTTGATAAATGAGGGCCACTGTGCCTTAACTCCGCCAGACAGCTTTTTGTGTATTTACTATGAATATCGCCCCTATACTTAAGGCTGACAAATAACGTAATACACATCCATTCTCTCTCTACGTCCTGCGTGTCTGGAGGATGTTGGGTCTTTTGAGCAATTGAGCCAATGTGTATTCTCAGAATCCCATTTCACACTCGAGTGTGAAATGTGTCTGTCTGTGTCCCTCATTCACAGAACCGGTTTATTGACATAAGCGCACAATATAAACACCACACACATGTCCTGGCCTGAGTGGCCTCGTTCTCTTCATGTTTGATTCTTGAGACAGCAGAGAGGCAGCAATGGCACCAGCGTAAAAAAAAAAGTTTGTCCAGAGCAAACTCAGCGACGCGAGGACGCCTAAACGAACGGTCGCCTAAACCACTTTCAGGGCAAGCTGCTTCAGGCTGCAGCATCAGTCCTGCTTGGTAAAATAAAGGCTGAACTCAGTGGACATTGGACAATATTTTGCAATAGGCCTACTCGCGTATAAAGATTTCCCGCTTTCCAAACGGGAACTAGTTGCAGTTTGTATTCGATTCATGGAGGATGGAGGACTCATCAAAGAGCGGGCAGTGGAATTTATTGACACCGCGGATTTGACTGCACGGTGCATCACAAAGCGCTCCTAAAATAAACCTTTCCGAGCGCACTTTATGTACACTGCAATTCTCACTGGCTAAATGTAGTGCTTTGCACTCTGTAGCCTAACAAAGCATCCCTGGATATTAGCAATACATTGCCAGCTTTGTTTTTGTGTATCAAGTGGTCCCCCCCCCCTTTTTCTCTCTCATGTAGCCTACTGGTGCAGCGATATGCATGTGGTTCAAGAAAGTACAAAATAAAAGTCTTTGAGTCGTTGTCATGGTTAATAATTTACCAATCATCTACCAACTATTGTAGGCTACCCGTGTCTAAGCTAAAACATAAACATGTAGGTCGCCTACATAGGCTACTTTGGTAAATAAATCTGGTTATTTGAAGAGGAGGTTATTCAACTCTCCAGCTGTCTATCTGCGACTCTCTCCCCCCCGCCGCCCCTTGCGCTTCAACTACATGCAAAAAGGCCGTTCGCAGCTCGCGATGCTTAAATGAAGAAATGTGCACAGAAAATCATCTAAAACTATGCTAAATAAACCCCAAATAAAAATCAAAAATAAAAGCGGGGCTTTATTGTGGCTTAAATAGATTCAAGTCAACACTTATTAATGTTTTGGTGCATTCTATAATTTAATACAAAATTCTGATGCCTCCATAGTCTATA
This sequence comes from Gymnoscopelus microlampas, assembly GCF_963454915.1. Taxonomy (NCBI): domain Eukaryota; kingdom Metazoa; phylum Chordata; class Actinopteri; order Myctophiformes; family Myctophidae; genus Gymnoscopelus; species Gymnoscopelus microlampas. The sequence continues at coordinate 48,685,311 of NC_139956.1, forward strand.
GTCTACATGTCTACTCAGTGGTGGAAAGTAACTAAGTACATTTACTAAAGTACTGTACTTGAGTACAGTTTTGAGGTATTTGTACTTTACTTGAGTATTTCCAATTTACAATACTTTTACTTCTACTCCACTACATCTCAGAGGCAAATATTGCACTTTTACTCTACATTTAGTTGAAAACTTTAGTTACTAGTTACTTTTCAGATATAAACTATGATATAATGAAATATACATTAACCACTTTAGCCCTATTTCATACCTATAGGCTATTTGAAAATAGCAGATCTACAAGCTCACAACGCGTCGCATCGCGACGCCTTGTGAGCTTGTAGATCGGCTATTTTCAAATATTTGTAGATCGGCTATTTTCAAATATTTAGTACTTTTACTTTTGGTACTTTAAGTACATTTTGATGCCAATACTTTTGTACTTTTACTCAAGTACATTTTTAATTCTGGACTTTTACTTGTAACGGAGTATTTTTATATTGCAGTATTGGTACTTTTACTTAAGTAAAGAATTTGAGTACTTTTTCCACCACTGTGTCTACTTCTCTGCAGTGCCTGAGTGCCTGTGACAACAGGCAGCCGTTCCAAATTTTTCGGAGCAAAGAGGGGGCGTCTCCCTGCATGAATCCAAGTTGCAGCAACCAATCGGTGTTTGGAGCAAAGAGGGGGCGTCTCCCTGCATGAATCCAAGTTGCAGCAACCAATCGGTGGCAACCAGACCCTTTTTTAGCAAGCCGGCCCACTTTTTCCCACAAACAGAGAGTCCCTGACCAAATCACGCCCCGTTACGCCCCTTTTTCGCCTAAGCCACCTCCTCTCTTTATAAGCCTGCAGAGGTTACATCCCACATACCTCAGTTGCCTTTCATCTCTCTCCATAGAGGACAGCTCGCTTCGCTTGAGCTGTCCTAAAAAGCTTACAGCACCTGGTATTCCCAGGCGGTCTCCCATCCAAGTACTAACCAGGCCCGACCCTGCTTAGCTTCCGAGATCGGACGAGATCGGGCGTGTTCAGGGTGGTATGGCCGTAAGCAACAGCAGCAGCGGCCGGTAGGCGTTATATAGATGACAGTGGCCCTGCTGTGGAGTGTGTTTATTCCTTTACTCTATTTAGGCTGCTAAAGGTTACAAGTGACATTTTTCAGCAGTGACATTTAGTTGTTAGTTAGTGCTGCATTCATAAACATGACGATTGCTCATTCAGTCAGTCTGCCAAATGAAAAAAGCTTACAGCACCTGGTATTCCCAGGCGGTCTCCCATCCAAGTACTAACCAGGCCCGACCCTGCTTAGCTTCCGAGATCGGACGAGATCGGGCGTGTTCAGGGTGGTATGGCCGTAAGCAACAGCAGCAGCGGCCGGTAGGCCTTATATAGATGACAGTGGCCCTGCTGTGGAGTGTGTTTATTCCTTTACTCTACTTAGGCTGCTAAAGGTTACAAGTGACATTTTTCAGCAGTGACATTTAGTTGTTAGTTAGTGCTGCATTCATAAACATGACGATTGCTCATTCAGTCAGTCTGCCAAATGAAAAAAGCTTACAGCACCTGGTATTCCCAGGCGGTCTCCCATCCAAGTACTAACCAGGCCCGACCCTGCTTAGCTTCCGAGATCGGACGAGATCGGGCGTGTTCAGGGTGGTATGGCCGTAAGCAACAGCAGCAGCGGCCGGTAGGCCTTATATAGATGACAGTGGCCCTGCTGTGGAGTGTGTTTATTCCTTTACTCTATTTAGGCTGCTAAAGGTTACAAGTGACATTTTTCAGCAGTGACATTTAGTTGTTAGTTAGTGCTGCATTCATAAACATGACGATTGCTCATTCAGTCAGTCTGCCAAATGAAAAAAGCTTACAGCACCTGGTATTCCCAGGCGGTCTCCCATCCAAGTACTAACCAGGCCCGACCCTGCTTAGCTTCCGAGATCGGACGAGATCGGGCATGTTCAGGGTGGTATGGCCGTAAGCAACAGCAGCAGCGGCCGGTAGGCCTTATATAGATGACAGTGGCCCTGCTGTGGAGTGTGTTTATTCCTTTACTCTACTTAGGCTGGGCTGCTAAAGGTTACAAGTGACATTTTTCAGCAGTGACATTTTGTTAGTTAGTGCTGCATTCATAAACATGACGATTGCTCATTCAGTCAGTCTGCCAAATGAAAAAAGCTTACAGCACCTGGTATTCCCAGGCGGTCTCCCATCCAAGTACTAACCAGGCCCGACCCTGCTTAGCTTCCGAGATCGGACGAGATCGGGCGTGTTCAGGGTGGTATGGCCGTAAGCAACAGCAGCAGCGGCCGGTAGGCCTTATATAGATGACAGTGGCCCTGCTGTGGAGTGTGTTTATTCCTTTACTCTATTTAGGCTGCTAAAGGTTACAAGTGACATTTTTCAGCAGTGACATTTAGTTGTTAGTTAGTGCTGCATTCATAAACATGACGATTGCTCATTCAGTCAGTCTGCCAAATGAAAAAAGCTTACAGCACCTGGTATTCCCAGGCGGTCTCCCATCCAAGTACTAACCAGGCCCGACCCTGCTTAGCTTCCGAGATCGGACGAGATCGGGCGTGTTCAGGGTGGTATGGCCGTAAGCAACAGCAGCAGCGGCCGGTAGGCCTTATATAGATGACAGTGGCCCTGCTGTGGAGTGTGTTTATTCCTTTACTCTACTTAGGCTGCTAAAGGTTACAAGTGACATTTTTCAGCAGTGACATTTAGTTGTTAGTTAGTGCTGCATTCATAAACATGACGATTGCTCATTCAGTCAGTCTGCCAAATGAAAAAAGCTTACAGCACCTGGTATTCCCAGGCTGTCTCCCATCCAAGTACTAACCAGGCCCGACCCTGCTTAGCTTCCGAGATCGGACGAGATCGGGCGTGTTCAGGGTGGTATGGCCATAAGCAGCGGCCGGTAGGCCTTATATAGATGACAGTGGCCCTGCTGTGGAGTGGGTTTATTCCTTTACTCTACTTAGGCTGGGCTGCTAAAGGTTACAAGTGACATTTTTCAGCAGTGACATTTTGTTAGTTAGTGCTGCATTCATAAACATGACGATTGCTCATTCAGTCAGTCTGCCAAATGAAAAAAGCTTACAGCACCTGGTATTCCCAGGCGGTCTCCCATCCAAGTACTAACCAGGCCCGACCCTGCTTAGCTTCCGAGATCGGACGAGATCGGGCGTGTTCAGGGTGGTATGGCCGTAAGCAACAGTAGCAGCGGCCGGTAGGCCTTATATAGATGACAGTGGCCCTGCTGTGGAGTGTGTTTATTCCTTTACTCTACTTAGGCTGGGCTGCTAAAGGTTACAAGTGACATTTTTCAGCAGTGACATTTTGTTAGTTAGTGCTGCATTCATAAACATGACGATTGCTCATTCAGTCAGTCTGCCAAATGAAAAAAGCTTACAGCACCTGGTATTCCCAGGCGGTCTCCCATCCAAGTACTAACCAGGCCCGACCCTGCTTAGCTTCCGAGATCGGACGAGATCGGGCGTGTTCAGGGTGGTATGGCCGTAAGCAACAGCAGCAGCGGCCGGTAGGCCTTATATAGATGACAGTGGCCCTGCTGTGGAGTGTGTTTATTCCTTTACTCTATTTAGGCTGCTAAAGGTTACAAGTGACATTTTTCAGCAGTGACATTTAGTTGTTAGTTAGTGCTGCATTCATAAACATGACGATTGCTCATTCAGTCAGTCTGCCAAATGAAAAAAGCTTACAGCACCTGGTATTCCCAGGCGGTCTACCATCCAAGTACTAACCAGGCCCGACCCTGCTTAGCTTCCGAGATCGGACGAGATCGGGCGTGTTCAGGGTGGTATGGCCGTAAGCAACAGCAGCAGCGGCCGGTAGGCCTTATATAGATGACAGTGGCCCTGCTGTGGAGTGTGTTTATTCCTTTACTCTACTTAGGCTGGGCTGCTAAAGGTTACAAGTGACATTTTTCAGCAGTGACATTTTGTTAGTTAGTGCTGCATTCATAAACATGACGATTGCTCATTCAGTCAGTCTGCCAAATGAAAAAAGCTTACAGCACCTGGTATTCCCAGGCGGTCTCCCATCCAAGTACTAACCAGGCCCGACCCTGCTTAGCTTCCGAGATCGGACGAGATCGGGCGTGTTCAGGGTGGTATGGCCGTAAGCAACAGCAGCAGCGGCCGGTAGGCCTTATATAGATGACAGTGGCCCTGCTGTGGAGTGTGTTTATTCCTTTACTCTATTTAGGCTGCTAAAGGTTACAAGTGACATTTTTCAGCAGTGACATTTAGTTGTTAGTTAGTGCTGCATTCATAAACATGACGATTGCTCATTCAGTCAGTCTGCCAAATGAAAAAAGCTTACAGCACCTGGTATTCCCAGGCGGTCTCCCATCCAAGTACTAACCAGGCCCGACCCTGCTTAGCTTCCGAGATCGGACGAGATCGGGCGTGTTCAGGGTGGTATGGCCGTAAGCAACAGCAGCAGCGGCCGGTAGGCCTTATATAGATGACAGTGGCCCTGCTGTGGAGTGTGTTTATTCCTTTACTCTACTTAGGCTGGGCTGCTAAAGGTTACAAGTGACATTTTTCAGCAGTGACATTTTGTTAGTTAGTGCTGCATTCATAAACATGACGATTGCTCATTCAGTCAGTCTGCCAAATGAAAAAAGCTTACAGCACCTGGTATTCCCAGGCGGTCTCCCATCCAAGTACTAACCAGGCCCGACCCTGCTTAGCTTCCGAGATCGGACGAGATCGGGCGTGTTCAGGGTGGTATGGCCGTAAGCAACAGCAGCAGCGGCCGGTAGGCCTTATATAGATGACAGTGGCCCTGCTGTGGAGTGTGTTTATTCCTTTACTCTATTTAGGCTGCTGAAGGTTACAAGTGACATTTTTCAGCAGTGACATTTAGTTGTTAGTTAGTGCTGCATTCATAAACATGACGATTGCTCATTCAGTCACTCTGCCAAATGAAAAAAGCTTACAGCACCTGGTATTCCCAGGCGGTCTCCCATCCAAGTACTAACCAGGCCCGACCCTGCTTAGCTTCCGAGATCGGACGAGATCGGGCGTGTTCAGGGTGGTATGGCCGTAAGCAACAGCAGCAGCGGCCGGTAGGCCTTATATAGATGACAGTGGCCCTGCTGTGGAGTGTGTTTATTCCTTTACTCTACTTAGGCTGGGCTGCTAAAGGTTACAAGTGACATTTTTCAGCAGTGACATTTTGTTAGTTAGTGCTGCATTCATAAACATGACGATTGCTCATTCAGTCAGTCTGCCAAATGAAAAAAGCTTACAGCACCTGGTATTCCCAGGCGGTCTCCCATCCAAGTACTAACCAGGCCCGACCCTGCTTAGCTTCCGAGATCGGGCGTGTTCAGGGTGGTATGGCCGTAAGCAACAGCAGCAGCGGGCGGTAGGCCTTATATAGATGACAGTGGCCCTGCTGTGGAGTGTGTTTATTCCTTTACTCTACTTAGGCTGGGCTGCTAAAGGTTACAAGTGACATTTTTCAGCAGTGACATTTTGTTAGTTAGTGCTGCATTCATAAACATGACGATTGCTCATTCAGTCAGTCTGCCAAATGAAAAAAGCTTACAGCACCTGGTATTCCCAGGCGGTCTCCCATCCAAGTACTAACCAGGCCCGACCCTGCTTAGCTTCCGAGATCGGACGAGATCGGGCGTGTTCATGGTGGTATGGCCGTAAGCAACAGCAGCAGCGGCCGGTAGGCCTTATATAGATGACAGTGGCCCTGCTGTGGAGTGTGTTTATTCCTTTACTCTACTTAGGCTGGGCTGCTAAAGGTTACAAGTGACATTTTTCAGCAGTGACATTTTGTTAGTTAGTGCTGCATTCATAAACATGACGATTGCTCATTCAGTCAGTCTGCCAAATGAAAAAAGCTTACAGCACCTGGTATTCCCAGGCGGTCTCCCATCCAAGTACTAACCAGGCCCGACCCTGCTTAGCTTCCGAGATCGGACGAGATCGGGCGTGTTCAGGGTGGTATGGCCGTAAGCAACAGCAGCAGCGGCCGGTAGGCCTTATATAGATGACAGTGGCCCTGCTGTGGAGTGTGTTTATTCCTTTACTCTACTTAGGCTGGGCTGCTAAAGGTTACAAGTGACATTTTTCAGCAGTGACATTTTGTTAGTTAGTGCTGCATTCATAAACATGACGATTGCTCATTCAGTCAGTCTGCCAAATGAAAAAAGCTTACAGCACCTGGTATTCCCAGGCGGTCTCCCATCCAAGTACTAACCAGGCCCGACCCTGCTTAGCTTCCGAGATCGGACGAGATCGGGCGTGTTCAGGGTGGTATGGCCGTAAGCAACAGCAGCAGCGGCCGGTAGGCCTTATATAGATGACAGTGGCCCTGCTGTGGAGTGTGTTTATTCCTTTACTCTATTTAGGCTGCTAAAGGTTACAAGTGACATTTTTCAGCAGTGACATTTAGTTTTTAGTTAGTGCTGCATTCATAAACATGACGATTGCTCATTCAGTCAGTCTGCCAAATGAAAAAAGCTTACAGCACCTGGTATTCCCAGGCGGTCTCCCATCCAAGTACTAACCAGGCCCGACCCTGCTTAGCTTCCGAGATCGGACGAGATCGGGCGTGTTCAGGGTGGTATGGCCGTAAGCAACAGCAGCAGCGGCCGGTAGGCCTTATATAGATGACAGTGGCCCTGCTGTGGAGTGTGTTTATTCCTTTACTCTACTTCGGCTGCTAAAGGTTACAAGTGACATTTTTCAGCAGTGACATTTAGTTGTTAGTTAG
>NC_139956.1:48697066-48702066 GCF_963454915.1 Gymnoscopelus microlampas
GCTCATTCAGTCAGTCTGCCAAATGAAAAAAGCTTACAGCACTTGGTATTCCCAGGCGGTCTACCATCCAAGTACTAACCAGGCCCGACCCTGCTTAGCTTCCGAGATCGGACGAGATCGGGCGTGTTCAGGGTGGTATGGCCGTAAGCAACAGCAGCAGCGGCCGGTAGGCCGTATATAGATGACAGTGGCCCTGCTGTGGAGTGTGTTTATTCCTTTACTCTATTTAGGCTGCTAAAGGTTACAAGTGACATTTTTCAGCAGTGACATTTAGTTTTTAGTTAGTGCTGCATTCATAAACATGACGATTGCTCATTCAGTCAGTCTGCCAAATGAAAAAAGCTTACAGCACCTGGTATTCCCAGGCGGTCTCCCATCCAAGTACTAACCAGGCCCGACCCTGCTTAGCTTCCGAGATCGGACGAGATCGGGCGTGTTCAGGGTGGTATGGCCGTAAGCAACAGCAGCAGCGGCCGGTAGGCCTTATATAGATGACAGTGGCCCTGCTGTGGAGTGTGTTTATTCCTTTACTCTATTTAGGCTGCTAAAGGTTACAAGTGACATTTTTCAGCAGTGACATTTAGTTGTTAGTTAGTGCTGCATTCATAAACATGACGATTGCTCATTCAGTCAGTCTGCCAAATGAAAAAAGCTTACAGCACCTGGTATTCCCAGGCGGTCTCCCATCCAAGTACTAACCAGGCCCGACCCTGCTTAGCTTCCGAGATCGGACGAGATCGGGCGTGTTCAGGGTGGTATGGCCGTAAGCAACAGCAGCAGCGGCCGGTAGGCCTTATATAGATGACAGTGGCCCTGCTGTGGAGTGTGTTTATTCCTTTACTCTACTTAGGCTGGGCTGCTAAAGGTTACAAGTGACATTTTTCAGCAGTGACATTTTGTTAGTTAGTGCTGCATTCATAAACATGACGATTGCTCATTCAGTCAGTCTGCCAAATGAAAAAAGCTTACAGCACCTGGTATTCCCAGGCGGTCTCCCATCCAAGTACTAACCAGGCCCGACCCTGCTTAGCTTCCGAGATCGGACGAGATCGGGCGTGTTCAGGGTGGTATGGCCGTAAGCAACAGCAGCAGCGGCCGGTAGGCCTTATATAGATGACAGTGGCCCTGCTGTGGAGTGTGTTTATTCCTTTACTCTATTTAGGCTGCTAAAGGTTACAAGTGACATTTTTCAGCAGTGACATTTAGTTGTTAGTTAGTGCTGCATTCATAAACATGACGATTGCTCATTCAGTCAGTCTGCCAAATGAAAAAAGCTTACAGCACCTGGTATTCCCAGGCGGTCTCCCATCCAAGTACTAACCAGGCCCGACCCTGCTTAGCTTCCGAGATCGGACGAGATCGGGCGTGTTCAGGGTGGTATGGCCGTAAGCAACAGCAGCAGCGGCCGGTAGGCCTTATATAGATGACAGTGGCCCTGCTGTGGAGTGTGTTTATTCCTTTACTCTACTTAGGCTGGGCTGCTAAAGGTTACAAGTGACATTTTTCAGCAGTGACATTTTGTTAGTTAGTGCTGCATTCATAAACATGACGATTGCTCATTCAGTCAGTCTGCCAAATGAAAAAAGCTTACAGCACCTGGTATTCCCAGGCGGTCTCCCATCCAAGTACTAACCAGGCCCGACCCTGCTTACCTTCCGAGATCGGACGAGATCGGGCGTGTTCAGGGTGGTATGGCCGTAAGCAACAGCAGCAGCGGCCGGTAGGCCTTATATAGATGACAGTGGCCCTGCTGTGGAGTGTGTTTATTCCTTTACTCTATTTAGGCTGCTAAAGGTTACAAGTGACATTTTTCAGCAGTGACATTTATTTGTTAGTTAGTGCTGCATTCATAAACATGACGATTGCTCATTCAGTCAGTCTGCCAAATGAAAAAAGCTTACAGCACCTGGTATTCCCAGGCGGTCTCCCATCCAAGTACTAACCAGGCCCGACCCTGCTTAGCTTCCGAGATCGGACGAGATCGGGCGTGTTCAGGGTGGTATGGCCGTAAGCAACAGCAGCAGCGGCCGGTAGGCCTTATATAGATGACAGTGGCCCTGCTGTGGAGTGTGTTTATTCCTTTACTCTACTTAGGCTGGGCTGCTAAAGGTTACAAGTGACATTTTTCAGCAGTGACATTTTGTTAGTTAGTGCTGCATTCATAAACATGACGATTGCTCATTCAGTCAGTCTGCCAAATGAAAAAAGCTTACAGCACCTGGTATTCCCAGGCGGTCTCCCATCCAAGTACTAACCAGGCCCGACCCTGCTTAGCTTCCGAGATCGGACGAGATCGGGCGTGTTCAGGGTGGTATGGCCGTAAGCAACAGCAGCAGCGGCCGGTAGGCCTTATATAGATGACAGTGGCCCTGCTGTGGAGTGTGTTTATTCCTTTACTCTATTTAGGCTGCTAAAGGTTACAAGTGACATTTTTCAGCAGTGACATTTAGTTGTTAGTTAGTGCTGCATTCATAAACATGACGATTGCTCATTCAGTCAGTCTGCCAAATGAAAAAAGCTTACAGCACCTGGTATTCCCAGGCGGTCTCCCATCCAAGTACTAACCAGGCCCGACCCTGCTTAGCTTCCGAGATCGGACGAGATCGGGCGTGTTCAGGGTGGTATGGCCGTAAGCAACAGCAGCAGCGGCCGGTAGGCCTTATATAGATGACAGTGGCCCTGCTGTGGAGTGTGTTTATTCCTTTACTCTATTTAGGCTGCTAAAGGTTACAAGTGACATTTTTCAGCAGTGACATTTAGTTGTTAGTTAGTGCTGCATTCATAAACATGACGATTGCTCATTCAGTCAGTCTGCCAAATGAAAAAAGCTTACAGCACTTGGTATTCCCAGGCGGTCTACCATCCAAGTACTAACCAGGCCCGACCCTGCTTAGCTTCCGAGATCGGACGAGATCGGGCGTGTTCAGGGTGGTATGGCCGTAAGCAACAGCAGCAGCGGCCGGTAGGCCGTATATAGATGACAGTGGCCCTGCTGTGGAGTGTGTTTATTCCTTTACTCTATTTAGGCTGCTAAAGGTTACAAGTGACATTTTTCAGCAGTGACATTTAGTTTTTAGTTAGTGCTGCATTCATAAACATGACGATTGCTCATTCAGTCAGTCTGCCAAATGAAAAAAGCTTACAGCACCTGGTATTCCCAGGCGGTCTCCCATCCAAGTACTAACCAGGCCCGACCCTGCTTAGCTTCCGAGATCGGACGAGATCGGGCGTGTTCAGGGTGGTATGGCCGTAAGCAACAGCAGCAGCGGCCGGTAGGCCTTATATAGATGACAGTGGCCCTGCTGTGGAGTGTGTTTATTCCTTTACTCTATTTAGGCTGCTAAAGGTTACAAGTGACATTTTTCAGCAGTGACATTTAGTTGTTAGTTAGTGCTGCATTCATAAACATGACGATTGCTCATTCAGTCAGTCTGCCAAATGAAAAAAGCTTACAGCACCTGGTATTCCCAGGCGGTCTCCCATCCAAGTACTAACCAGGCCCGACCCTGCTTAGCTTCCGAGATCGGACGAGATCGGGCGTGTTCAGGGTGGTATGGCCGTAAGCAACAGCAGCAGCGGCCGGTAGGCCTTATATAGATGACAGTGGCCCTGCTGTGGAGTGTGTTTATTCCTTTACTCTACTTAGGCTGCTAAAGGTTACAAGTGACATTTTTCAGCAGTGACATTTAGTTGTTAGTTAGTGCTGCATTCATAAACATGACGATTGCTCATTCAGTCAGTCTGCCAAATGAAAAAAGCTTACAGCACCTGGTATTCCCAGGCGGTCTCCCATCCAAGTACTAACCAGGCCCGACCCTGCTTAGCTTCCGAGATCGGACGAGATCGGGCGTGTTCAGGGTGGTATGGCCGTAAGCAACAGCAGCAGCGGCCGGTAGGCCTTATATAGATGACAGTGGCCCTGCTGTGGAGTGTGTTTATTCCTTTACTCTATTTAGGCTGCTAAAGGTTACAAGTGACATTTTTCAGCAGTGACATTTAGTTGTTAGTTAGTGCTGCATTCATAAACATGACGATTGCTCATTCAGTCAGTCTGCCAAATGAAAAAAGCTTACAGCACCTGGTATTCCCAGGCGGTCTCCCATCCAAGTACTAACCAGGCCCGACCCTGCTTAGCTTCCGAGATCGGACGAGATCGGGCGTGTTCAGGGTGGTATGGCCGTAAGCAACAGCAGCAGCGGCCGGTAGGCCTTATATAGATGACAGTGGCCCTGCTGTGGAGTGTGTTTATTCCTTTACTCTACTTAGGCTGGGCTGCTAAAGGTTACAAGTGACATTTTTCAGCAGTGACATTTTGTTAGTTAGTGCTGCATTCATAAACATGACGATTGCTCATTCAGTCAGTCTGCCAAATGAAAAAAGCTTACAGCACCTGGTATTCCCAGGCGGTCTCCCATCCAAGTACTAACCAGGCCCGACCCTGCTTAGCTTCCGAGATCGGACGAGATCGGGCGTGTTCAGGGTGGTATGGCCGTAAGCAACAGCAGCAGCGGCCGGTAGGCCTTATATAGATGACAGTGGCCCTGCTGTGGAGTGTGTTTATTCCTTTACTCTATTTAGGCTGCTAAAGGTTACAAGTGACATTTTTCAGCAGTGACATTTAGTTGTTAGTTAGTGCTGCATTCATAAACATGACGATTGCTCATTCAGTCAGTCTGCCAAATGAAAAAAGCTTACAGCACCTGGTATTCCCAGGCGGTCTCCCATCCAAGTACTAACCAGGCCCGACCCTGCTTAGCTTCCGAGATCGGACGAGATCGGGCGTGTTCAGGGTGGTATGGCCGTAAGCAACAGCAGCAGCGGCCGGTAGGCCTTATATAGATGACAGTGGCCCTGCTGTGGAGTGTGTTTATTCCTTTACTCTACTTAGGCTGGGCTGCTAAAGGTTACAAGTGACATTTTTCAGCAGTGACATTTTGTTAGTTAGTGCTGCATTCATAAACATGACGATTGCTCATTCAGTCAGTCTGCCAAATGAAAAA
>NC_139956.1:48719566-48729566 GCF_963454915.1 Gymnoscopelus microlampas
GCAACAGCAGCAGCGGCCGGTAGGCTTTATACAGATGACAGTGGCCCTGCTGTGGAGTGTGTTTATTCCTTTACTCTATTTAGGCTGCTAAAGGTTACAAGTGACATTTTTCAGCAGTGACATTTAGTTGTTAGTTAGTGCTGCATTCATAAACATGACGATTGCTCATTCAGTCAGTCTGCCAAATGAAAAAAGCTTACAGCACCTGGTATTCCCAGGCGGTCTCCCATCCAAGTACTAACCAGGCCCGACCCTGCTTAGCTTCCGAGATCGGGCGTGTTCAGGGTGGTATGGCCGTAAGCAACAGCAGCAGCGGCCGGTAGGCCTTATATAGATTACAGTGGCCCTGCTGTGGAGTGTGTTTATTCCTTTACTCTATTTAGGCTGCTAAAGGTTACAAGTGACATTTTTCAGCAGTGACATTTAGTTTTTAGTTAGTGCTGCATTCATAAACATGACGATTGCTCATTCAGTCAGTCTGCCAAATGAAAAAAGCTTACAGCACCTGGTATTCCCAGGCGGTCTCCCATCCAAGAACTAACCAGGCCCGACCCTGCTTAGCTTCCGAGATCGGACGAGATCGGGCGTGTTCAGGGTGGTATGGCCGTAAGCAACAGCAGCAGCGGCCGGTAGGCCTTATATAGATGACAGTGGCCCTGCTGTGGAGTGTGTTTATTCCTTTACTCTACTTAGGCTGGGCTGCTAAAGGTTACAAGTGACATTTTTCAGCAGTGACATTTTGTTAGTTAGTGCTGCATTCATAAACATGACGATTGCTCATTCAGTCAGTCTGCCAAATGAAAAAAGCTTACAGCACCTGGTATTCCCAGGCGGTCTCCCATCCAAGTACTAACCAGGCCCGACCCTGCTTAGCTTCCGAGATCGGACGAGATCGGGCGTGTTCAGGGTGGTATGGCCGTAAGCAACAGCAGCAGCGGCCGGTAGGCCTTATATAGATGACAGTGGCCCTGCTGTGGAGTGTGTTTATTCCTTTACTCTACTTAGGCTGGGCTGCTAAAGGTTACAAGTGACATTTTTCAGCAGTGACATTTTGTTAGTTAGTGCTGCATTCATAAACATGACGATTGCTCATTCAGTCAGTCTGCCAAATGAAAAAAGCTTACAGCACCTGGTATTCCCAGGCGGTCTCCCATCCAAGTACTAACCAGGCCCGACCCTGCTTAGCTTCCGAGATCGGACGAGATCGGGCGTGTTCAGGGTGGTATGGCCGTAAGCAACAGCAGCAGCGGCCGGTAGGCCTTATATAGATGACAGTGGCCCTGCTGTGGAGTGTGTTTATTCCTTTACTCTACTTAGGCTGCTAAAGGTTACAAGTGACATTTTTCAGCAGTGACATTTAGTTGTTAGTTAGTGCTGCATTCATAAACATGACGATTGCTCATTCAGTCAGTCTGCCAAATGAAAAAAGCTTACAGCACCTGGTATTCCCAGGCGGTCTCCCATCCAAGTACTAACCAGGCCCGACCCTGCTTAGCTTCCGAGATCGGACGAGATCGGGCGTGTTCAGGGTGGTATGGCCGTAAGCAACAGGAGCAGCGGCCGGTAGGCCTTATATAGATGACAGTGGCCCTGCTGTGGAGTGTGTTCATTCCTTTACTCTACTTAGGCTGGGCTGCTAAAGGTTACAAGTGACATTTTTCAGCAGTGACATTTTGTTAGTTAGTGCTGCATTCATAAACATGACGATTGCTCATTCAGTCAGTCTGCCAAATGAAAAAAGCTTACAGCACCTGGTATTCCCAGGCGGTCTCCCATCCAAGTACTAACCAGGCCCGACCCTGCTTAGCTTCCGAGATCGGACGAGATCGGGCGTGTTCAGGGTGGTATGGCCGTAAGCAACAGCAGCAGCGGCCGGTAGGCCTTATATAGATGACAGTGGCCCTGCTGTGGAGTGTGTTTATTCCTTTACTCTACTTAGGCTGCTAAAGGTTACAAGTGACATTTTTCAGCAGTGACATTTAGTTGTTAGTTAGTGCTGCATTCATAAACATGACGATTGCTCATTCAGTCAGTCTGCCAAATGAAAAAAGCTTACAGCACCTGGTATTCCCAGGCGGTCTCCCATCCAAGTACTAACCAGGCCCGACCCTGCTTAGCTTCCGAGATCGGACGAGATCGGGCGTGTTCAGGGTGGTATGGCCGTAAGCAACAGCAGCAGCGGCCGGTAGGCCTTATATAGATGACAGTGAACCTGCTGTGGAGTGTGTTTATTCCTTTACTCTACTTAGGCTGCTAAAGGTTACAAGTGACATTTTTCAGCAGTGACATTTAGTTGTTAGTTAGTGCTGCATTCATAAACATGACGATTGCTCATTCAGTCAGTCTGCCAAATGAAAAAAGCTTACAGCACCTGGTATTCCCAGGCGGTCTCCCATCCAAGTACTAACCAGGCCCGACCCTGCTTAGCTTCCGAGATCGGACGAGATCGGGCGTGTTCAGGGTGGTATGGCCGTAAGCAACAGCAGCAGCGGCCGGTAGGCCTTATATAGATGACAGTGGCCCTGCTGTGGAGTGTGTTTATTCCTTTACTCTACTTAGGCTGGGCTGCTAAAGGTTACAAGTGACATTTTTCAGCAGTGACATTTTGTTAGTTAGTGCTGCATTCATAAACATGACGATTGCTCATTCAGTCAGTCTGCCAAATGAAAAAAGCTTACAGCACCTGGTATTCCCAGGCGGTCTCCCATCCAAGTACTAACCAGGCCCGACCCTGCTTAGCTTCCGAGATCGGACGAGATCGGGCGTGTTCAGGGTGGTATGGCCGTAAGCAACAGCAGCAGCGGCCGGTAGGCCTTATATAGATGACAGTGGCCCTGCTGTGGAGTGTGTTTATTCCTTTACTCTATTTAGGCTGCTAAAGGTTACAAGTGACATTTTTCAGCAGTGACATTTAGTTGTTAGTTAGTGCTGCATTCATAAACATGACGATTGCTCATTCAGTCAGTCTGCCAAATGAAAAAAGCTTACAGCACCTGGTATTCCCAGGCGGTCTCCCATCCAAGTACTAACCAGGCCCGACCCTGCTTAGCTTCCGAGATCGGGCGTGTTCAGGGTGGTATGGCCGTAAGCAACAGCAGCAGCGGCCGGTAGGCCTTATATAGATGACAGTGGCCCTGCTGTGGAGTGTGTTTATTCCTTTACTCTACTTAGGCTGGGCTGCTAAAGGTTACAAGTGACATTTTTCAGCAGTGACATTTTGTTAGTTAGTGCTGCATTCATAAACATGACGATTGCTCATTCAGTCAGTCTGCCAAATGAAAAAAGCTTACAGCACCTGGTATTCCCAGGCGGTCTCCCATCCAAGTACTAACCAGGCCCGACCCTGCTTAGCTTCCGAGATCGGACGAGATCGGGCGTGTTCAGGGTGGTATGGCCGTAAGCATCAGCAGCAGCGGCCGGTAGGCCTTATATAGATGACAGTGGCCCTGCTGTGGAGTGTGTTTATTCCTTTACTCTACTTAGGCTGGGCTGCTAAAGGTTACAAGTGACATTTTTCAGCAGTGACATTTAGTTGTTAGTTAGTGCTGCATTCATAAACATGACGATTGCTCATTCAGTCAGTCTGCCAAATGAAAAAAGCTTACAGCACCTGGTATTCCCAGGCGGTCTCCCATCCAAGTACTAACCAGGCCCGACCCTGCTTAGCTTCCGAGATCGGACGAGATCGGGCGTGTTCAGGGTGGTATGGCCGTAAGCAACAGCAGCAGCGGCCGGTAGGCCTTATATAGATGACAGTGGCCCTGCTGTGGAGTGTGTTTATTCCTTTACTCTACTTAGGCTGCTAAAGGTTACAAGTGACATTTTTCAGCAGTGACATTTAGTTGTTAGTTAGTGCTGCATTCATAAACATGACGATTGCTCATTCAGTCAGTCTGCCAAATGAAAAAAGCTTACAGCACCTGGTATTCCCAGGCGGTCTCCCATCCAAGTAATAACCAGGCCCGACCCTGCTTAGCTTCCGAGATCGGACGAGATCGGGCGTGTTCAGGGTGGTATGGCCGTAAGCAACAGCAGCAGCGGCCGGTAGGCCTTATATAGATGACAGTGGCCCTGCTGTGGAGTGTGTTTATTCCTTTACTCTACTTAGGCTGGGCTGCTAAAGGTTACAAGTGACATTTTTCAGCAGTGACATTTTGTTAGTTAGTGCTGCATTCATAAACATGACGATTGCTCATTCAGTCAGTCTGCCAAATGAAAAAAGCTTACAGCACCTGGTATTCCCAGGCGGTCTCCCATCCAAGTACTAACCAGGCCCGACCCTGCTTAGCTTCCGAGATCGGACGAGATCGGGCGTGTTCAGGGTGGTATGGCCGTAAGCAACAGCAGCAGCGGCCGGTAGGCCTTATATAGATGACAGTGGCCCTGCTGTGGAGTGTGTTTATTCCTTTACTCTATTTAGGCTGCTAAAGGTTACAAGTGACATTTTTCAGCAGTGACATTTAGTTGTTAGTTAGTGCTGCATTCATAAACATGACGATTGCTCATTCAGTCAGTCTGCCAAATGAAAAAAGCTTACAGCACCTGGTATTCCCAGGCGGTCTCCCATCCAAGTACTAACCAGGCCCGACCCTGCTTAGCTTCCGAGATCGGACGAGATCGGGCGTGTTCAGGGTGGTATGGCCGTAAGCAACAGCAGCAGCGGCCGGTAGGCCTTATATAGATGACAGTGGCCCTGCTGTGGAGTGTGTTTATTCCTTTACTCTACTTAGGCTGGGCTGCTAAAGGTTACAAGTGACATTTTTCAGCAGTGACATTTTGTTAGTTAGTGCTGCATTCATAAACATGACGATTGCTCATTCAGTCAGTCTGCCAAATGAAAAAAGCTTACAGCACCTGGTATTCCCAGGCGGTCTCCCATCCAAGTACTAACCAGGCCCGACCCTGCTTAGCTTCCGAGATCGGACGAGATCGGGCGTGTTCAGGGTGGTATGGCCGTAAGCAACAGCAGCAGCGGCCGGTAGGCCGTATATAGATGACAGTGGCCCTGCTGTGGAGTGTGTTTATTCCTTTACTCTATTTAGGCTGCTAAAGGTTACAAGTGACATTTTTCAGCAGTGACATTTAGTTTTTAGTTAGTGCTGCATTCATAAACATGACGATTGCTCATTCAGTCAGTCTGCCAAATGAAAAAAGCTTACAGCACCTGGTATTCCCAGGCGGTCTCCCATCCAAGTACTAACCAGGCCCGACCCTGCTTAGCTTCCGAGATCGGACGAGATCGGGCGTGTTCAGGGTGGTATGGCCGTAAGCAACAGCAGCAGCGGCCGGTAGGCCTTATATAGATGACAGTGGCCCTGCTGTGGAGTGTGTTTATTCCTTTACTCTACTTAGGCTGGGCTGCTAAAGGTTACAAGTGACATTTTTCAGCAGTGACATTTTGTTAGTTAGTGCTGCATTCATAAACATGACGATTGCTCATTCAGTCAGTCTGCCAAATGAAAAAAGCTTACAGCACCTGGTATTCCCAGGCGGTCTCCCATCCAAGTACTAACCAGGCCCGACCCTGCTTAGCTTCCGAGATCGGACGAGATCGGGCGTGTTCAGGGTGGTATGGCCGTAAGCAACAGCAGCAGCGGCCGGTAGGCCTTATATAGATGACAGTGGCCCTGCTGTGGAGTGTGTTTATTCCTTTACTCTATTTAGGCTGCTAAAGGTTACAAGTGACATTTTTCAGCAGTGACATTTAGTTGTTAGTTAGTGCTGCATTCATAAACATGACGATTGCTCATTCAGTCAGTCTGCCAAATGAAAAAAGCTTACAGCACCTGGTATTCCCAGGCGGTCTCCCATCCAAGTACTAACCAGGCCCGACCCTGCTTAGCTTCCGAGATCGGACGAGATCGGGCGTGTTCAGGGTGGTATGGCCGTAAGCAACAGCAGCAGCGGCCGGTAGGCCTTATATAGATGACAGTGGCCCTGCTGTGGAGTGTGTTTATTCCTTTACTCTACTTAGGCTGGGCTGCTAAAGGTTACAAGTGACATTTTTCAGCAGTGACATTTTGTTAGTTAGTGCTGCATTCATAAACATGACGATTGCTCATTCAGTCAGTCTGCCAAATGAAAAAAGCTTACAGCACCTGGTATTCCCAGGTAGTCTCCCATCCAAGTACTAACCAGGCCCGACCCTGCTTAGCTTCCGAGATCGGACGAGATCGGGCGTGTTCAGGGTGGTATGGCCGTAAGCAACAGCAGCAGCGGCCGGTAGGCCTTATATAGATGACAGTGGCCCTGCTGTGGAGTGTGTTTATTCCTTTACTCTACTTAGGCTGGGCTGCTAAAGGTTACAAGTGACATTTTTCAGCAGTGACATTTTGTTAGTTAGTGCTGCATTCATAAACATGACGATTGCTCATTCAGTCAGTCTGCCAAATGAAAAAAGCTTACAGCACCTGGTATTCCCAGGCGGTCTCCCATCCAAGTACTAACCAGGCCCGACCCTGCTTAGCTTCCGAGATCGGACGAGATCGGGCGTGTTCAGGGTGGTATGGCCGTAAGCAACAGCAGCAGCGGCCGGTAGGCCTTATATAGATGACAGTGGCCCTGCTGTGGAGTGTGTTTATTCCTTTACTCTACTTAGGCTGCTAAAGGTTACAAGTGACATTTTTCAGCAGTGACATTTAGTTGTTAGTTAGTGCTGCATTCATAAACATGACGATTGCTCATTCAGTCAGTCTGCCAAATGAAAAAAGCTTACAGCACCTGGTATTCCCAGGCGGTCTCCCATCCAAGTACTAACCAGGCCCGACCCTGCTTAGCTTCCGAGATCGGACGAGATCGGGCGTGTTCAGGGTGGTATGGCCGTAAGCAACAGCAGCAGCGGCCGGTAGGCTTTATACAGATGACAGTGGCCCTGCTGTGGAGTGTGTTTATTCCTTTACTCTATTTAGGCTGCTAAAGGTTACAAGTGACATTTTTCAGCAGTGACATTTAGTTGTTAGTTAGTGCTGCATTCATAAACATGACGATTGCTCATTCAGTCAGTCTGCCAAATGAAAAAAGCTTACAGCACCTGGTATTCCCAGGCGGTCTCCCATCCAAGTACTAACCAGGCCCGACCCTGCTTAGCTTCCGAGATCGGGCGTGTTCAGGGTGGTATGGCCGTAAGCAACAGCAGCAGCGGCCGGTAGGCCTTATATAGATTACAGTGGCCCTGCTGTGGAGTGTGTTTATTCCTTTACTCTATTTAGGCTGCTAAAGGTTACAAGTGACATTTTTCAGCAGTGACATTTAGTTTTTAGTTAGTGCTGCATTCATAAACATGACGATTGCTCATTCAGTCAGTCTGCCAAATGAAAAAAGCTTACAGCACCTGGTATTCCCAGGCGGTCTCCCATCCAAGAACTAACCAGGCCCGACCCTGCTTAGCTTCCGAGATCGGACGAGATCGGGCGTGTTCAGGGTGGTATGGCCGTAAGCAACAGCAGCAGCGGCCGGTAGGCCTTATATAGATGACAGTGGCCCTGCTGTGGAGTGTGTTTATTCCTTTACTCTACTTAGGCTGGGCTGCTAAAGGTTACAAGTGACATTTTTCAGCAGTGACATTTTGTTAGTTAGTGCTGCATTCATAAACATGACGATTGCTCATTCAGTCAGTCTGCCAAATGAAAAAAGCTTACAGCACCTGGTATTCCCAGGCGGTCTCCCATCCAAGTACTAACCAGGCCCGACCCTGCTTAGCTTCCGAGATCGGACGAGATCGGGCGTGTTCAGGGTGGTATGGCCGTAAGCAACAGCAGCAGCGGCCGGTAGGCCTTATATAGATGACAGTGGCCCTGCTGTGGAGTGTGTTTATTCCTTTACTCTACTTAGGCTGGGCTGCTAAAGGTTACAAGTGACATTTTTCAGCAGTGACATTTTGTTAGTTAGTGCTGCATTCATAAACATGACGATTGCTCATTCAGTCAGTCTGCCAAATGAAAAAAGCTTACAGCACCTGGTATTCCCAGGCGGTCTCCCATCCAAGTACTAACCAGGCCCGACCCTGCTTAGCTTCCGAGATCGGACGAGATCGGGCGTGTTCAGGGTGGTATGGCCGTAAGCAACAGCAGCAGCGGCCGGTAGGCCTTATATAGATGACAGTGGCCCTGCTGTGGAGTGTGTTTATTCCTTTACTCTACTTAGGCTGCTAAAGGTTACAAGTGACATTTTTCAGCAGTGACATTTAGTTGTTAGTTAGTGCTGCATTCATAAACATGACGATTGCTCATTCAGTCAGTCTGCCAAATGAAAAAAGCTTACAGCACCTGGTATTCCCAGGCGGTCTCCCATCCAAGTACTAACCAGGCCCGACCCTGCTTAGCTTCCGAGATCGGACGAGATCGGGCGTGTTCAGGGTGGTATGGCCGTAAGCAACAGGAGCAGCGGCCGGTAGGCCTTATATAGATGACAGTGGCCCTGCTGTGGAGTGTGTTCATTCCTTTACTCTACTTAGGCTGGGCTGCTAAAGGTTACAAGTGACATTTTTCAGCAGTGACATTTTGTTAGTTAGTGCTGCATTCATAAACATGACGATTGCTCATTCAGTCAGTCTGCCAAATGAAAAAAGCTTACAGCACCTGGTATTCCCAGGCGGTCTCCCATCCAAGTACTAACCAGGCCCGACCCTGCTTAGCTTCCGAGATCGGACGAGATCGGGCGTGTTCAGGGTGGTATGGCCGTAAGCAACAGCAGCAGCGGCCGGTAGGCCTTATATAGATGACAGTGGCCCTGCTGTGGAGTGTGTTTATTCCTTTACTCTACTTAGGCTGCTAAAGGTTACAAGTGACATTTTTCAGCAGTGACATTTAGTTGTTAGTTAGTGCTGCATTCATAAACATGACGATTGCTCATTCAGTCAGTCTGCCAAATGAAAAAAGCTTACAGCACCTGGTATTCCCAGGCGGTCTCCCATCCAAGTACTAACCAGGCCCGACCCTGCTTAGCTTCCGAGATCGGACGAGATCGGGCGTGTTCAGGGTGGTATGGCCGTAAGCAACAGCAGCAGCGGCCGGTAGGCGTTATATAGATGACAGTGGCCCTGCTGTGGAGTGTGTTTATTCCTTTACTCTACTTAGGCTGGGCTGCTAAAGGTTACAAGTGACATTTTTCAGCAGTGACATTTTGTTAGTTAGTGCTGCATTCATAAACATGACGATTGCTCATTCAGTCAGTCTGCCAAATGAAAAAAGCTTACAGCACCTGGTATTCCCAGGCGGTCTCCCATCCAAGTACTAACCAGGCCCGACCCTGCTTAGCTTCCGAGATCGGACGAGATCGGGCGTGTTCAGGGTGGTATGGCCGTAAGCAACAGCAGCAGCGGCCGGTAGGCCTTATATAGATGACAGTGGCCCTGCTGTGGAGTGTGTTCATTCCTTTACTCTACTTAGGCTGGGCTGCTAAAGGTTACAAGTGACATTTTTCAGCAGTGACATTTTGTTAGTTAGTGCTGCATTCATAAACATGACGATTGCTCATTCAGTCAGTCTGCCAAATGAAAAAAGCTTACAGCACCTGGTATTCCCAGGCGGTCTCCCATCCAAGTACTAACCAGGCCCGACCCTGCTTAGCTTCCGAGATCGGACGAGATCGGGCGTGTTCAGGGTGGTATGGCCGTAAGCAACAGCAGCAGCGGCCGGTAGGCCTTATATAGATGACAGTGGCCCTGCTGTGGAGTGTGTTTATTCCTTTACTCTACTTAGGCTGCTAAAGGTTACAAGTGACATTTTTCAGCAGTGACATTTAGTTGTTAGTTAGTGCTGCATTCATAAACATGACGATTGCTCATTCAGTCAGTCTGCCAAATGAAAAAAGCTTACAGCACCTGGTATTCCCAGGCGGTCTCCCATCCAAGTACTAACCAGGCCCGACCCTGCTTAGCTTCCGAGATCGGACGAGATCGGGCGTGTTCAGGGTGGTATGGCCGTAAGCAACAGGAGCAGCGGCCGGTAGGCCTTATATAGATGACAGTGGCCCTGCTGTGGAGTGTGTTCATTCCTTTACT
>NC_139956.1:48747066-48749566 GCF_963454915.1 Gymnoscopelus microlampas
ACCTGGTATTCCCAGGCGGTCTCCCATCCAAGTACTAACCAGGCCCGACCCTGCTTAGCTTCCGAGATCGGACGAGATCGGGCGTGTTCAGGGTGGTATGGCCGTAAGCAACAGCAGCAGCGGCCGGTAGGCGTTATATAGATGACAGTGGCCCTGCTGTGGAGTGTGTTTATTCCTTTACTCTACTTAGGCTGGGCTGCTAAAGGTTACAAGTGACATTTTTCAGCAGTGACATTTTGTTAGTTAGTGCTGCATTCATAAACATGACGATTGCTCATTCAGTCAGTCTGCCAAATGAAAAAAGCTTACAGCACCTGGTATTCCCAGGCGGTCTCCCATCCAAGTACTAACCAGGCCCGACCCTGCTTAGCTTCCGAGATCGGACGAGATCGGGCGTGTTCAGGGTGGTATGGCCGTAAGCAACAGCAGCAGCGGCCGGTAGGCCTTATACAGATGACAGTGGCCCTGCTGTGGAGTGTGTTTATTCCTTTACTCTATTTAGGCTGCTAAAGGTTACAAGTGACATTTTTCAGCAGTGACATTTAGTTGTTAGTTAGTGCTGCATTCATAAACATGACGATTGCTCATTCAGTCAGTCTGCCAAATGAAAAAAGCTTACAGCACCTGGTATTCCCAGGCGGTCTCCCATCCAAGTACTAACCAGGCCCGACCCTGCTTAGCTTCCGAGATCGGGCGTGTTCAGGGTGGTATGGCCGTAAGCAACAGCAGCAGCGGCCGGTAGGCCTTATATAGATTACAGTGGCCCTGCTGTGGAGTGTGTTTATTCCTTTACTCTATTTAGGCTGCTAAAGGTTACAAGTGACATTTTTCAGCAGTGACATTTAGTTTTTAGTTAGTGCTGCATTCATAAACATGACGATTGCTCATTCAGTCAGTCTGCCAAATGAAAAAAGCTTACAGCACCTGGTATTCCCAGGCGGTCTCCCATCCAAGAACTAACCAGGCCCGACCCTGCTTAGCTTCCGAGATGGGACGAGATCGGGCGTGTTCAGGGTGGTATGGCCGTAAGCAACAGCAGCAGCGGCCGGTAGGCCTTATATAGATGACAGTGGCCCTGCTGTGGAGTGTGTTTATTCCTTTACTCTACTTAGGCTGGGCTGCTAAAGGTTACAAGTGACATTTTTCAGCAGTGACATTTTGTTAGTTAGTGCTGCATTCATAAACATGACGATTGCTCATTCAGTCAGTCTGCCAAATGAAAAAAGCTTACAGCACCTGGTATTCCCAGGCGGTCTCCCATCCAAGTACTAACCAGGCCCGACCCTGCTTAGCTTCCGAGATCGGACGAGATCGGGCGTGTTCAGGGTGGTATGGCCGTAAGCAACAGCAGCAGCGGCCGGTAGGCCTTATATAGATGACAGTGGCCCTGCTGTGGAGTGTGTTTATTCCTTTACTCTACTTAGGCTGGGCTGCTAAAGGTTACAAGTGACATTTTTCAGCAGTGACATTTTGTTAGTTAGTGCTGCATTCATAAACATGACGATTGCTCATTCAGTCAGTCTGCCAAATGAAAAAAGCTTACAGCACCTGGTATTCCCAGGCGGTCTCCCATCCAAGTACTAACCAGGCCCGACCCTGCTTAGCTTCCGAGATCGGACGAGATCGGGCGTGTTCAGGGTGGTATGGCCGTAAGCAACAGCAGCAGCGGCCGGTAGGCCTTATATAGATGACAGTGGCCCTGCTGTGGAGTGTGTTTATTCCTTTACTCTATTTAGGCTGCTAAAGGTTACAAGTGACATTTTTCAGCAGTGACATTTAGTTGTTAGTTAGTGCTGCATTCATAAACATGACGATTGCTCATTCAGTCAGTCTGCCAAATGAAAAAAGCTTACAGCACCTGGTATTCCCAGGCGGTCTCCCATCCAAGTACTAACCAGGCCCGACCCTGCTTAGCTTCCGAGATCGGACGAGATCGGGCGTGTTCAGGGTGGTATGGCCGTAAGCAACAGCAGCAGCGGCCGGTAGGCCTTATATAGATGACAGTGGCCCTGCTGTGGAGTGTGTTTATTCCTTTACTCTACTTAGGCTGGGCTGATAAAGGTTACAAGTGACATTTTTCAGCAGTGACATTTTGTTAGTTAGTGCTGCATTCATAAACATGACGATTGCTCATTCAGTCAGTCTGCCAAATGAAAAAAGCTTACAGCACCTGGTATTCCCAGGCGGTCTCCCATCCAAGTACTAACCAGGCCCGACCCTGCTTAGCTTCCGAGATCGGACGAGATCGGGCGTGTTCAGGGTGGTATGGCCGTAAGCAACAGCAGCAGCGGCCGGTAGGCCTTATACAGATGACAGTGGCCCTGCTGTGGAGTGTGTTTATTCCTTTACTCTATTTAGGCTGCTAAAGGTTACAAGTGACATTTTTCAGCAGTGACATTTAGTTGTTAGTTAGTGCTGCATTCATAAACATGACGATTGCTCATTCAGTCAGTCTGCCAAATGAAAAAAGCTTACAGCACCTGGTATTCCCAGGCGGTCT
>NC_139956.1:48779566-48782066 GCF_963454915.1 Gymnoscopelus microlampas
TGCTAAAGGTTACAAGTGACATTTTTCAGCAGTGACATTTTGTTAGTTAGTGCTGCATTCATAAACATGACGATTGCTCATTCAGTCAGTCTGCCAAATGAAAAAAGCTTACAGCACCTGGTATTCCCAGGCGGTCTCCCATCCAAGTACTAACCAGGCCCGACCCTGCTTAGCTTCCGAGATCGGACGAGATCAGGCGTGTTCAGGGTGGTATGGCCGTAAGCAACAGCAGCAGCGGCCGGTAGGCCTTATATAGATGACAGTGGCCCTGCTGTGGTGTGTGTTTATTCCTTTACTCTATTTAGGCTGCTAAAGGTTACAAGTGACATTTTTCAGCAGTGACATTTAGTTGTTAGTTAGTGCTGCATTCATAAACATGACGATTGCTCATTCAGTCAGTCTGCCAAATGAAAAAAGCTTACAGCACCTGGTATTCCCAGGCGGTCTCCCATCCAAGTACTAACCAGGCCCGACCCTGCTTAGCTTCCGAGATCGGACGAGATCGGGCGTGTTCAGGGTGGTATGGCCGTAAGCAACAGCAGCAGCGGCCGGCAGGCCTTATATAGATGACAGTGGCCCTGCTGTGGAGTGTGTTTATTCCTTTACTCTACTTAGGCTGGGCTGCTAAAGGTTACAAGTGACATTTTTCAGCAGTGACATTTTGTTAGTTAGTGCTGCATTCATAAACATGACGATTGCTCATTCAGTCAGTCTGCCAAATGAAAAAAGCTTACAGCACCTGGTATTCCCAGGCGGTCTCCCATCCAAGTACTAACCAGGCCCGACCCTGCTTAGCTTCCGAGATCGGACGAGATCGGGCGTGTTCAGGGTGGTATGGCCGTAAGCAACAGCAGCAGCGGCCGGTAGGCCTTATATAGATGACAGTGGCCCTGCTGTGGAGTGTGTTTATTCCTTTACTCTACTTAGGCTGGGCTGCTAAAGGTTACAAGTGACATTTTTCAGCAGTGACATTTTGTTAGTTAGTGCTGCATTCATAAACATGACGATTGCTCATTCAGTCAGTCTGCCAAATGAAAAAAGCTTACAGCACCTGGTATTCCCAGGCGGTCTCCCATCCAAGTACTAACCAGGCCCGACCCTGCTTAGCTTCCGAGATCGGACGAGATCGGGCGTGTTCAGGGTGGTATGGCCGTAAGCAACAGCAGCAGCGGCCGGTAGGCCTTATATAGATGACAGTGGCCCTGCTGTGGAGTGTGTTTATTCCTTTACTCTATTTAGGCTGCTAAAGGTTACAAGTGACATTTTTCAGCAGTGACATTTAGTTGTTAGTTAGTGCTGCATTCATAAACATGACGATTGCTCATTCAGTCAGTCTGCCAAATGAAAAAAGCTTACAGCACCTGGTATTCCCAGGCGGTCTCCCATCCAAGTACTAACCAGGCCCGACCCTGCTTAGCTTCCGAGATCGGACGAGATCGGGCGTGTTCAGGGTGGTATGGCCGTAAGCAACAGCAGCAGCGGCCGGTAGGCCTTATATAGATGACAGTGGCCCTGCTGTGGAGTGTGTTTATTCCTTTACTCTATTTAGGCTGCTAAAGGTTACAAGTGACATTTTTCAGCAGTGACATTTAGTTTTTAGTTAGTGCTGCATTCATAAACATGACGATTGCTCATTCAGTCAGTCTGCCAAATGAAAAAAGCTTACAGCACCTGGTATTCCCAGGCGGTCTCCCATCCAAGTACTAACCAGGCCCGACCCTGCTTAGCTTCCGAGATCGGACGAGATCGGGCGTGTTCAGGGTGGTATGGCCGTAAGCAACAGCAGCAGCGGCCGGTAGGCCTTATATAGATGACAGTGGCCCTGCTGTGGAGTGTGTTTATTCCTTTACTCTATTTAGGCTGCTAAAGGTTACAAGTGACATTTTTCAGCAGTGACATTTAGTTGTTAGTTAGTGCTGCATTCATAAACATGACGATTGCTCATTCAGTCAGTCTGCCAAATGAAAAAAGCTTACAGCACCTGGTATTCCCAGGCGGTCTCCCATCCAAGTACTAACCAGGCCCGACCCTGCTTAGCTTCCGAGATCGGACGAGATCGGGCGTGTTCAGGGTGGTATGGCCGTAAGCAACAGCAGCAGCGGCCGGTAGGCCTTATATAGATGACAGTGGCCCTGCTGTGGAGTGTGTTTATTCCTTTACTCTACTTAGGCTGGGCTGCTAAAGGTTACAAGTGACATTTTTCAGCAGTGACATTTTGTTAGTTAGTGCTGCATTCATAAACATGACGATTGCTCATTCAGTCAGTCTGCCAAATGAAAAAAGCTTACAGCACCTGGTATTCCCAGGCGGTCTCCCATCCAAGTACTAACCAGGCCCGACCCTGCTTAGCTTCCGAGATCGGACGAGATCGGGCGTGTTCAGGGTGGTATGGCCGTAAGCAACAGCAGCAGCGGCCGGTAGGCCTTATATAGATGACAGTGGCCCTGCTGTGGAGTGTGTTTATTCCTTTACTCTACTTAGGCTGCTAAAGGTTACAAGT
>NC_139956.1:48789566-48792066 GCF_963454915.1 Gymnoscopelus microlampas
ACATGACGATTGCTCATTCAGTCAGTCTGCCAAATGAAAAAAGCTTACAGCACCTGGTATTCCCAGGCGGTCTCCCATCCAAGTACTAACCAGGCCCGACCCTGCTTAGCTTCCGAGATCGGACGAGATCGGGCGTGTTCCGGGTGGTATGGCCGTAAGCAACAGCAGCAGCGGCCGGTAGGCCTTATATAGATGACAGTGGCCCTGCTGTGGAGTGTGTTTATTCCTTTACTCTATTTAGGCTGCTAAAGGTTACAAGTGACATTTTTCAGCAGTGACATTTAGTTGTTAGTTAGTGCTGCATTCATAAACATGACGATTGCTCATTCAGTCAGTCTGCCAAATGAAAAAAGCTTACAGCACCTGGTATTCCCAGGCGGTCTCCCATCCAAGTACTAACCAGGCCCGACCCTGCTTAGCTTCCGAGATCGGACGAGATCGGGCGTGTTCAGGGTGGTATGGCCGTAAGCAACAGCAGCAGCGGCCGGTAGGCCTTATATAGATGACAGTGGCCCTGCTGTGGAGTGTGTTTATTCCTTTACTCTACTTAGGCTGGGCTGCTAAAGGTTACAAGTGACATTTTTCAGCAGTGACATTTTGTTAGTTAGTGCTGCATTCATAAACATGACGATTGCTCATTCAGTCAGTCTGCCAAATGAAAAAAGCTTACAGCACCTGGTATTCCCAGGCGGTCTCCCATCCAAGTACTAACCAGGCCCGACCCTGCTTAGCTTCCGAGATCGGACGAGATCGGGCGTGTTCAGGGTGGTATGGCCGTAAGCAACAGCAGCAGCGGCCGGTAGGCCTTATATTGATGACAGTGGCCCTGCTGTGGAGTGTGTTTATTCCTTTACTCTACTTAGGCTGGGCTGCTAAAGGTTACAAGTGACATTTTTCAGCAGTGACATTTTGTTAGTTAGTGCTGCATTCATAAACATGACGATTGCTCATTCAGTCAGTCTGCCAAATGAAAAAAGCTTACAGCACCTGGTATTCCCAGGCGGTCTCCCATCCAAGTACTAACCAGGCCCGACCCTGCTTAGCTTCCGAGATCGGACGAGATCGGGCGTGTTCAGGGTGGTATGGCCGTAAGCAACAGCAGCAGCGGCCGGTAGGCCTTATATAGATGACAGTGGCCCTGCTGTGGAGTGTGTTTATTCCTTTACTCTATTTAGGCTGCTAAAGGTTACAAGTGACATTTTTCAGCAGTGACATTTAGTTGTTAGTTAGTGCTGCATTCATAAACATGACGATTGCTCATTCAGTCAGTCTGCCAAATGAAAAAAGCTTACAGCACCTGGTATTCCCAGGCGGTCTCCCATCCAAGTACTAACCAGGCCCGACCCTGCTTAGCTTCCGAGATCGGACGAGATCGGGCGTGTTCAGGGTGGTATGGCCGTAAGCAACAGCAGCAGCGGCCGGTAGGCCTTATATAGATGACAGTGGCCCTGCTGTGGAGTGTGTTTATTCCTTTACTCTACTTAGGCTGGGCTGCTAAAGGTTACAAGTGACATTTTTCAGCAGTGACATTTTGTTAGTTAGTGCTGCATTCATAAACATGACGATTGCTCATTCAGTCAGTCTGCCAAATGAAAAAAGCTTACAGCACCTGGTATTCCCAGGCGGTCTCCCATCCAAGTACTAACCAGGCCCGACCCTGCTTAGCTTCCGAGATCGGACGAGATCGGGCGTGTTCAGGGTGGTATGGCCGTAAGCAACAGCAGCAGCGGCCGGTAGGCCTTATATAGATGACAGTGGCCCTGCTGTGGAGTGTGTTTATTCCTTTACTCTACTTAGGCTGGGCTGCTAAAGGTTACAAGTGACATTTTTCAGCAGTGACATTTTGTTAGTTAGTGCTGCATTCATAAACATGACGATTGCTCATTCAGTCAGTCTGCCAAATGAAAAAAGCTTACAGCACCTGGTATTCCCAGGCGGTCTCCCATCCAAGTACTAACCAGGCCCGACCCTGCTTAGCTTCCGAGATCGGACGAGATCGGGCGTGTTCAGGGTGGTATGGCCGTAAGCAACAGCAGCAGCGGCCGGTAGGCCTTATATAGATGACAGTGGCCCTGCTGTGGAGTGTGTTTATTCCTTTACTCTATTTAGGCTGCTAAAGGTTACAAGTGACATTTTTCAGCAGTGACATTTAGTTGTTAGTTAGTGCTGCATTCATAAACATGACGATTGCTCATTCAGTCAGTCTGCCAAATGAAAAAAGCTTACAGCACCTGGTATTCCCAGGCGGTCTCCCATCCAAGTACTAACCAGGCCCGACCCTGCTTAGCTTCCGAGATCGGACGAGATCGGGCGTGTTCAGGGTGGTATGGCCGTAAGCAACAGCAGCAGCGGCCGGTAGGCGTTATATAGATGACAGTGGCCCTGCTGTGGAGTGTGTTTATTCCTTTACTCTACTTAGGCTGGGCTGCTAAAGGTTACAAGTGACATTTTTCAGCAGTGACATTTTGTTAGTTAGTGCTGCATTCATAAACATGACGAT
>NC_139956.1:48809566-48849566 GCF_963454915.1 Gymnoscopelus microlampas
CTGCTTAGCTTCCGAGATCGGACGAGATCGGGCGTGTTCAGGGTGGAATGGCCGTAAGCAACAGCAGCAGCGGCCGGTAGGCCTTATATAGATGACAGTGGCCCTGCTGTGGAGTGTGTTTATTCCTTTACTCTACTTAGGCTGCTAAAGGTTACAAGTGACATTTTTCAGCAGTGACATTTAGTTGTTAGTTAGTGCTGCATTCATAAACATGACGATTGCTCATTCAGTCAGTCTGCCAAATGAAAAAAGCTTACAGCACCTGGTATTCCCAGGCGGTCTCCCATCCAAGTACTAACCAGGCCCGACCCTGCTTAGCTTCCGAGATCGGACGAGATCGGGCGTGTTCAGGGTGGTATGGCCGTAAGCAACAGCAGCAGCGGCCGGTAGGCCTTATATAGATGACAGTGGCCCTGCTGTGGAGTGTGTTTATTCCTTTACTCTACTTAGGCTGGGCTGATAAAGGTTACAAGTGACATTTTTCAGCAGTGACATTTTGTTAGTTAGTGCTGCATTCATAAACATGACGATTGCTCATTCAGTCAGTCTGCCAAATGAAAAAAGCTTACAGCACCTGGTATTCCCAGGCGGTCTCCCATCCAAGTACTAACCAGGCCCGACCCTGCTTAGCTTCCGAGATCGGACGAGATCGGGCGTGTTCAGGGTGGTATGGCCGTAAGCAACAGCAGCAGCGGCCGGTAGGCCTTATATAGATGACAGTGGCCCTGCTGTGGAGTGTGTTTATTCCTTTACTCTACTTAGGCTGCTAAAGGTTACAAGTGACATTTTTCAGCAGTGACATTTAGTTGTTAGTTAGTGCTGCATTCATAAACATGACGATTGCTCATTCAGTCAGTCTGCCAAATGAAAAAAGCTTACAGCACCTGGTATTCCCAGGCGGTCTCCCATCCAAGTACTAACCAGGCCCGACCCTGCTTAGCTTCCGAGATCGGACGAGATCGGGCGTGTTCAGGGTGGTATGGCCGTAAGCAACAGCAGCAGCGGCCGGTAGGCCTTATATAGATGACAGTGGCCCTGCTGTGGAGTGTGTTTATTCCTTTACTCTACTTAGGCTGGGCTGCTAAAGGTTACAAGTGACATTTTTCAGCAGTGACATTTTGTTAGTTAGTGCTGCATTCATAAACATGACGATTGCTCATTCAGTCAGTCTGCCAAATGAAAAAAGCTTACAGCACCTGGTATTCCCAGGCGGTCTCCCATCCAAGTACTAACCAGGCCCGACACTGCTTAGCTTCCGAGATCGGACGAGATCGGGCGTGTTCAGGGTGGTATGGCCGTAAGCAACAGCAGCAGCGGCCGGTAGGCCTTATATAGATGACAGTGGCCCTGCTGTGGAGTGTGTTTATTCCTTTACTCTATTTAGGCTGCTAAAGGTTACAAGTGACATTTTTCAGCAGTGACATTTAGTTGTTAGTTAGTGCTGCATTCATAAACATGACGATTGCTCATTCAGTCAGTCTGCCAAATGAAAAAAGCTTACAGCACCTGGTATTCCCAGGCGGTCTCCCATCCAAGTACTAACCAGGCCCGACCCTGCTTAGCTTCCGAGATCGGACGAGATCGGGCGTGTTCAGGGTGGTATGGCCGTAAGCAACAGCAGCAGCGGCCGGTAGGCCTTATATAGATGACAGTGGCCCTGCTGTGGAGTGTGTTTATTCCTTTACTCTACTTAGGCTGGGCTGCTAAAGGTTACAAGTGACATTTTTCAGCAGTGACATTTTGTTAGTTAGTGCTGCATTCATAAACATGACGATTGCTCATTCAGTCAGTCTGCCAAATGAAAAAAGCTTACAGCACCTGGTATTCCCAGGCGGTCTCCCATCCAAGTACTAACCAGGCCCGACCCTGCTTAGCTTCCGAGATCGGACGAGATCGGGCGTGTTCAGGGTGGTATGGCCGTAAGCAACAGCAGCAGCGGCCGGTAGGCCTTATATAGATGACAGTGGCCCTGCTGTGGAGTGTGTTTATTCCTTTACTCTACTTAGGCTGGGCTGCTAAAGGTTACAAGTGACATTTTTCAGCAGTGACATTTTGTTAGTTAGTGCTGCATTCATAAACATGACGATTGCTCATTCAGTCAGTCTGCCAAATGAAAAAAGCTTACAGCACCTGGTATTCCCAGGCGGTCTCCCATCCAAGTACTAACCAGGCCCGACCCTGCTTAGCTTCCGAGATCGGACGAGATCGGGCGTGTTCAGGGTGGTATGGCCGTAAGCAACAGCAGCAGCGGCCGGTAGGCCTTATATAGATGACAGTGGCCCTGCTGTGGAGTGTGTTTATTCCTTTACTCTACTTAGGCTGGGCTGCTAAAGGTTACAAGTGACATTTTTCAGCAGTGACATTTTGTTAGTTAGTGCTGCATTCATAAACATGACGATTGCTCATTCAGTCAGTCTGCCAAATGAAAAAAGCTTACAGCACCTGGTATTCCCAGGCGGTCTCCCATCCAAGTACTAACCAGGCCCGACCCTGCTTAGCTTCCGAGATCGGACGAGATCGGGCGTGTTCAGGGTGGTATGGCCGTAAGCAACAGCAGCAGCCGGTAGGCGTTATATAGATGACAGTGGCCCTGCTGTGGAGTTTGTTTATTCCTTTACTCTACTTAGGCTGGGCTGCTAAAGGTTACAAGTGACATTTTTCAGCAGTGACATTTTGTTAGTTAGTGCTGCATTCATAAACATGACGATTGCTCATTCAGTCAGTCTGCCAAATGAAAAAAGCTTACAGCACCTGGTATTCCCAGGCGGTCTCCCATCCAAGTACTAACCAGGCCCGACCCTGCTTAGCTTCCGAGATCGGGCGTGTTCAGGGTGGTATGGCCGTAAGCAACAGCAGCAGCGGCCGGTAGGCGTTATATAGATGACAGTGGCCCTGCTGTGGAGTATGTTTATTCCTTTACTCTATTTAGGCTGCTAAAGGTTACAAGTGACATTTTTCAGCAGTGACATTTAGTTGTTAGTTAGTGCTGCATTCATAAACATGACGATTGCTCATTCAGTCAGTCTGCCAAATGAAAAAAGCTTACAGCACCTGGTATTCCCAGGCGGTCTCCCATCCAAGTACTAACCAGGCCCGACCCTGCTTAGCTTCCGAGATCGGACGAGATCGGGCGTGTTCAGGGTGGTATGGCCGTAAGCAACAGCAGCAGCGGCCGGTAGGCCTTATATAGATGACAGTGGCCCTGCTGTGGAGTGTGTTTATTCCTTTACTCTACTTAGGCTGGGCTGCTAAAGGTTACAAGTGACATTTTTCAGCAGTGACATTTTGTTAGTTAGTGCTGCATTCATAAACATGACGATTGCTCATTCAGTCAGTCTGCCAAATGAAAAAAGCTTACAGCACCTGGTATTCCCAGGCGGTCTCCCATCCAAGTACTAACCAGGCCCGACCCTGCTTAGCTTCCGAGATCGGACGAGATCGGGCGTGTTCAGGGTGGTATGGCCGTAAGCAACAGCAGCAGCGGCCGGTAGGCCTTATATAGATGACAGTGGCCCTGCTGTGGAGTGTGTTTATTCCTTTACTCTACTTAGGCTGGGCTGCTAAAGGTTACAAGTGACATTTTTCAGCAGTGACATTTTGTTAGTTAGTGCTGCATTCATAAACATGACGATTGCTCATTCAGTCAGTCTGCCAAATGAAAAAAGCTTACAGCACCTGGTATTCCCAGGCGGTCTCCCATCCAAGTACTAACCAGGCCCGACCCTGCTTAGCTTCCGAGATCGGACGAGATCGGGCGTGTTCAGGGTGGTATGGCCGTAAGCAACAGCAGCAGCGGCCGGTAGGCCTTATATAGATGACAGTGGCCCTGCTGTGGAGTGTGTTTATTCCTTTACTCTACTTAGGCTGGGCTGCTAAAGGTTACAAGTGACATTTTTCAGCAGTGACATTTTGTTAGTTAGTGCTGCATTCATAAACATGACGATTGCTCATTCAGTCAGTCTGCCAAATGAAAAAAGCTTACAGCACCTGGTATTCCCAGGCGGTCTCCCATCCAAGTACTAACCAGGCCCGACACTGCTTAGCTTCCGAGATCGGACGAGATCGGGCGTGTTCAGGGTGGTATGGCCGTAAGCAACAGCAGCAGCGGCCGGTAGGCCTTATATAGATGACAGTGGCCCTGCTGTGGAGTGTGTTTATTCCTTTACTCTACTTAGGCTGGGCTGCTAAAGGTTACAAGTGACATTTTTCAGCAGTGACATTTTGTTAGTTAGTGCTGCATTCATAAACATGACGATTGCTCATTCAGTCAGTCTGCCAAATGAAAAAAGCTTACAGCACCTGGTATTCCCAGGCGGTCTCCCATCCAAGTACTAACCAGGCCCGACCCTGCTTAGCTTCCGAGATCGGACGAGATCAGGCGTGTTCAGGGTGGTATGGCCGTAAGCAACAGCAGCAGCGGCCGGTAGGCCTTATATAGATGACAGTGGCCCTGCTGTGGAGTGTGTTTATTCCTTTACTCTATTTAGGCTGCTAAAGGTTACAAGTGACATTTTTCAGCAGTGACATTTAGTTGTTAGTTAGTGCTGCATTCATAAACATGACGATTGCTCATTCAGTCAGTCTGCCAAATGAAAAAAGCTTACAGCACCTGGTATTCCCAGGCGGTCTCCCATCCAAGTACTAACCAGGCCCGACCCTGCTTAGCTTCCGAGATCGGACGAGATCGGGCGTGTTCAGGGTGGTATGGCCGTAAGCAACAGCAGCAGCGGCCGGTAGGCCTTATATAGATGACAGTGGCCCTGCTGTGGAGTGTGTTTATTCCTTTACTCTACTTAGGCTGGGCTGCTAAAGGTTACAAGTGACATTTTTCAGCAGTGACATTTTGTTAGTTAGTGCTGCATTCATAAACATGACGATTGCTCATTCAGTCAGTCTGCCAAATGAAAAAAGCTTACAGCACCTGGTATTCCCAGGCGGTCTCCCATCCAAGTACTAACCAGGCCCGACCCTGCTTAGCTTCCGAGATCGGACGAGATCGGGCGTGTTCAGGGTGGTATGGCCGTAAGCAACAGCAGCAGCGGCCGGTAGGCCTTATATAGATGACAGTGGCCCTGCTGTGGAGTGTGTTTATTCCTTTACTCTACTTAGGCTGGGCTGCTAAAGGTTACAAGTGACATTTTTCAGCAGTGACATTTTGTTAGTTAGTGCTGCATTCATAAACATGACGATTGCTCATTCAGTCAGTCTGCCAAATGAAAAAAGCTTACAGCACCTGGTATTCCCAGGCGGTCTCCCATCCAAGTACTAACCAGGCCCGACACTGCTTAGCTTCCGAGATCGGACGAGATCGGGCGTGTTCAGGGTGGTATGGCCGTAAGCAACAGCAGCAGCGGCCGGTAGGCCTTATATAGATGACAGTGGCCCTGCTGTGGAGTGTGTTTATTCCTTTACTCTATTTAGGCTGCTAAAGGTTACAAGTGACATTTTTCAGCAGTGACATTTAGTTGTTAGTTAGTGCTGCATTCATAAACATGACGATTGCTCATTCAGTCAGTCTGCCAAATGAAAAAAGCTTACAGCACCTGGTATTCCCAGGCGGTCTCCCATCCAAGTACTAACCAGGCCCGACCCTGCTTAGCTTCCGAGATCGGACGAGATCGGGCGTGTTCAGGGTGGTATGGCCGTAAGCAACAGCAGCAGCGGCCGGTAGGCCTTATATAGATGACAGTGGCACTGCTGTGGAGTGTGTTTATTCCTTTACTCTACTTAGGCTGCTAAAGGTTACAAGTGACATTTTTCAGCAGTGACATTTCGTTGTTAGTTAGTGCTGCATTCATAAACATGACGATTGCTCATTCAGTCAGTCTGCCAAATGAAAAAAGCTTACAGCACCTGGTATTCCCAGGCGGTCTCCCATCCAAGTACTAACCAGGCCCGACCCTGCTTAGCTTCCGAGATCGGACGAGATCGGGCGTGTTCAGGGTGGTATGGCCGTAAGCAACAGCAGCAGCGGCCGGTAGGCCTTATATAGATGACAGTGGCACTGCTGTGGAGTGTGTTTATTCCTTTACTCTACTTAGGCTGCTAAAGGTTACAAGTGACATTTTTCAGCAGTGACATTTCGTTGTTAGTTAGTGCTGCATTCATAAACATGACGATTGCTCATTCAGTCAGTCTGCCAAATGAAAAAAGCTTACAGCACCTGGTATTCCCAGGCGGTCTCCCATCCAAGTACTAACCAGGCCCGACCCTGCTTAGCTTCCGAGATCGGACGAGATCGGGCGTGTTCAGGGTGGTATGGCCGTAAGCAACAGCAGCAGCGGCCGGTAGGCCTTATATAGATGACAGTGGCCCTGCTGTGGAGTGTGTTTATTCCTTTACTCTACTTAGGCTGGGCTGATAAAGGTTACAAGTGACATTTTTCAGCAGTGACATTTTGTTAGTTAGTGCTGCATTCATAAACATGACGATTGCTCATTCAGTCAGTCTGCCAAATGAAAAAAGCTTACAGCACCTGGTATTCCCAGGCGGTCTCCCATCCAAGTACTAACCAGGCCCGACCCTGCTTAGCTTCCGAGATCGGACGAGATCGGGCGTGTTCAGGGTGGTATGGCCGTAAGCAACAGCAGCAGCGGCCGGTAGGCCTTATATAGATGACAGTGGCCCTGCTGTGGAGTGTGTTTATTCCTTTACTCTACTTAGGCTGGGCTGCTAAAGGTTACAAGTGACATTTTTCAGCAGTGACATTTTGTTAGTTAGTGCTGCATTCATAAACATGACGATTGCTCATTCAGTCAGTCTGCCAAATGAAAAAAGCTTACAGCACCTGGTATTCCCAGGCGGTCTCCCATCCAAGTACTAACCAGGCCCGACCCTGCTTAGCTTCCGAGATCGGACGAGATCGGGCGTGTTCAGGGTGGTATGGCCGTAAGCAACAGCAGCAGCGGCCGGTAGGCCTTATATAGATGACAGTGGCCCTGCTGTGGAGTGTGTTTATTCCTTTACTCTACTTAGGCTGGGCTGCTAAAGGTTACAAGTGACATTTTTCAGCAGTGACATTTTGTTAGTTAGTGCTGCATTCATAAACATGACGATTGCTCATTCAGTCAGTCTGCCAAATGAAAAAAGCTTACAGCACCTGGTATTCCCAGGCGGTCTCCCATCCAAGTACTAACCAGGCCCGACCCTGCTTAGCTTCCGAGATCGGACGAGATCGGGCGTGTTCAGGGTGGTATGGCCGTAAGCAACAGCAGCAGCGGCCGGTAGGCCTTATATAGATGACAGTGGCCCTGCTGTGGAGTGTGTTTATTCCTTTACTCTACTTAGGCTGGGCTGCTAAAGGTTACAAGTGACATTTTTCAGCAGTGACATTTTGTTAGTTAGTGCTGCATTCATAAACATGACGATTGCTCATTCAGTCAGTCTGCCAAATGAAAAAAGCTTACAGCACCTGGTATTCCCAGGCGGTCTCCCATCCAAGTACTAACCAGGCCCGACCCTGCTTAGCTTCCGAGATCGGACGAGATCGGGCGTGTTCAGGGTGGTATGGCCGTAAGCAACAGCAGCAGCGGCCGGTAGGCCTTATATAGATGACAGTGGCCCTGCTGTGGAGTGTGTTTATTCCTTTACTCTACTTAGGCTGCTAAAGGTTACAAGTGACATTTTTCAGCAGTGACATTTAGTTGTTAGTTAGTGCTGCATTCATAAACATGACGATTGCTCATTCAGTCAGTCTGCCAAATGAAAAAAGCTTACAGCACCTGGTATTCCCAGGCGGTCTCCCATCCAAGTACTAACCAGGCCCGACCCTGCTTAGCTTCCGAGATCGGACGAGATCGGGCGTGTTCAGGGTGGTATGGCCGTAAGCAACAGCAGCAGCGGCCGGTAGGCGTTATATAGATGACAGTGGCCCTGCTGTGGAGTGTGTTTATTCCTTTACTCTACTTAGGCTGCTAAAGGTTACAAGTGACATTTTTCAGCAGTGACATTTAGTTGTTAGTTAGTGCTGCATTCATAAACATGACGATTGCTCATTCAGTCAGTCTGCCAAATGAAAAAAGCTTACAGCACCTGGTATTCCCAGGCGGTCTCCCATCCAAGTACTAACCAGGCCCGACCCTGCTTAGCTTCCGAGATCGGACGAGATCGGGCGTGTTCAGGGTGGTATGGCCGTAAGCAACAGCAGCAGCGGCCGGTAGGCCTTATATAGATGACAGTGGCCCTGCTGTGGAGTGTGTTTATTCCTTTACTCTATTTAGGCTGCTAAAGGTTACAAGTGACATTTTTCAGCAGTGACATTTAGTTTTTAGTTAGTGCTGCATTCATAAACATGACGATTGCTCATTCAGTCAGTCTGCCAAATGAAAAAAGCTTACAGCACCTGGTATTCCCAGGCGGTCTCCCATCCAAGTACTAACCAGGCCCGACCCTGCTTAGCTTCCGAGATCGGACGAGATCGGGCGTGTTCAGGGTGGTATGGCCGTAAGCAACAGCAGCAGCGGCCGTTAGGCCTTATATAGATGACAGTGGCCCTGCTGTGGAGTGTGTTTATTCCTTTACTCTACTTAGGCTGGGCTGCTAAAGGTTACAAGTGACATTTTTCAGCAGTGACATTTTGTTAGTTAGTGCTGCATTCATAAACATGACGATTGCTCATTCAGTCAGTCTGCCAAATGAAAAAAGCTTACAGCACCTGGTATTCCCAGGCGGTCTCCCATCCAAGTACTAACCAGGCCCGACCCTGCTTAGCTTCCGAGATCGGACGAGATCGGGCGTGTTCAGGGTGGTATGGCCGTAAGCAACAGCAGCAGCGGCCGGTAGGCCTTATATAGATGACAGTGGCCCTGCTGTGGAGTGTGTTTATTCCTTTACTCTATTTAGGCTGCTAAAGGTTACAAGTGACATTTTTCAGCAGTGACATTTAGTTGTTAGTTAGTGCTGCATTCATAAACATGACGATTGCTCATTCAGTCAGTCTGCCAAATGAAAAAAGCTTACAGCACCTGGTATTCCCAGGCGGTCTCCCATCCAAGTACTAACCAGGCCCGACCCTGCTTAGCTTCCGAGATCGGACGAGATCGGGCGTGTTCAGGGTGGTATGGCCGTAAGCAACAGCAGCAGCGGCCGGTAGGCCTTATATAGATGACAGTGGCCCTGCTGTGGAGTGTGTTTATTCCTTTACTCTATTTAGGCTGCTAAAGGTTACAAGTGACATTTTTCAGCAGTGACATTTAGTTGTTAGTTAGTGCTGCATTCATAAACATGACGATTGCTCATTCAGTCAGTCTGCCAAATGAAAAAAGCTTACAGCACCTGGTATTCCCAGGCGGTCTCCCATCCAAGTACTAACCAGGCCCGACCCTGCTTAGCTTCCGAGATCGGACGAGATCGGGCGTGTTCAGGGTGGTATGGCCGTAAGCAACAGCAGCAGCGGCCGGTAGGCCTTATATAGATGACAGTGGCCCTGCTGTGGAGTGTGTTTATTCCTTTACTCTACTTAGGCTGGGCTGATAAAGGTTACAAGTGACATTTTTCAGCAGTGACATTTTGTTAGTTAGTGCTGCATTCATAAACATGACGATTGCTCATTCAATCAGTCTGCCAAATGAAAAAAAGCTTACAGCACCTGGTATTCCCAGGCGGTCTCCCATCCAAGTACTAACCAGGCCCGACCCTGCTTAGCTTCCGAGATCGGACGAGATCGGGCGTGTTCAGGGTGGTATGGCCGTAAGCAACAGCAGCAGCGGCCGGTAGGCGTTATATAGATGACAGTGGCCCTGCTGTGGAGTATGTTTATTCCTTTACTCTATTTAGGCTGCTAAAGGTTACAAGTGACATTTTTCAGCAGTGACATTTAGTTGTTAGTTAGTGCTGCATTCATAAACATGACGATTGCTCATTCAGTCAGTCTGCCAAATGAAAAAAGCTTACAGCACCTGGTATTCCCAGGCGGTCTCCCATCCAAGTACTAACCAGGCACGACCCTGCTTAGCTTCCGAGATCGGACGAGATCGGGCGTGTTCAGGGTGGTATGGCCGTAAGCAACAGCAGCAGCGGCCGGTAGGCGTTATATAGATGACAGTGGCCCTGCTGTGGAGTATGTTTATTCCTTTACTCTATTTAGGCTGCTAAAGGTTACAAGTGACATTTTTCAGCAGTGACATTTAGTTGTTAGTTAGTGCTGCATTCATAAACATGACGATTGCTCATTCAGTCAGTCTGCCAAATGAAAAAAGCTTACAGCACCTGGTATTCCCAGGCGGTCTCCCATCCAAGTACTAACCAGGCCCGACCCTGCTTAGCTTCCGAGATCGGACGAGATCGGGCGTGTTCAGGGTGGTATGGCCGTAAGCAACAGGAGCAGCGGCCGGTAGGCGTTATATAGATGACAGTGGCCCTGCTGTGGAGTGTGTTTATTCCTTTACTCTACTTAGGCTGGGCTGCTAAAGGTTACAAGTGACATTTTTCAGCAGTGACATTTTGTTAGTTAGTGCTGCATTCATAAACATGACGATTGCTCATTCAGTCAGTCTGCCAAATGAAAAAAGCTTACAGCACCTGGTATTCCCAGGCGGTCTCCCATCCAAGTACTAACCAGGCCCGACCCTGCTTAGCTTCCGAGATCGGACGAGATCGGGCGTGTTCAGGGTGGTATGGCCGTAAGCAACAGCAGCAGCGGCCGGTAGGCCTTATATAGATGACAGTGGCCCTGCTGTGGAGTATGTTTATTCCTTTACTCTATTTAGGCTGCTAAAGGTTACAAGTGACATTTTTCAGCAGTGACATTTAGTTGTTAGTTAGTGCTGCATTCATAAACATGACGATTGCTCATTCAGTCAGTCTGCCAAATGAAAAAAGCTTACAGCACCTGGTATTCCCAGGCGGTCTCCCATCCAAGTACTAACCAGGCACGACCCTGCTTAGCTTCCGAGATCGGACGAGATCGGGCGTGTTCAGGGTGGTATGGCCGTAAGCAACAGCAGCAGCGGCCGGTAGGCCTTATATAGATGACAGTGGCCCTGCTGTGGAGTGTGTTTATTCCTTTACTCTATTTAGGCTGCTAAAGGTTACAAGTGACATTTTTCAGCAGTGACATTTAGTTGTTAGTTAGTGCTTCATTCATAAACATGACGATTGCTCATTCAGTCAGTCTGCCAAATGAAAAAAGCTTACAGCACCTGGTATTCCCAGGCGGTCTCCCATCCAAGTACTAACCAGGCCCGACCCTGCTTAGCTTCCGAGATCGGACGAGATCGGGCGTGTTCAGGGTGGTATGGCCGTAAGCAACAGCAGCAGCGGCCGGTAGGCCTTATATAGATGACAGTGGCACTGCTGTGGAGTGTGTTTATTCCTTTACTCTACTTAGGCTGCTAAAGGTTACAAGTGACATTTTTCAGCAGTGACATTTAGTTGTTAGTTAGTGCTGCATTCATAAACATGACGATTGCTCATTCAGTCAGTCTGCCAAATGAAAAAAGCTTACAGCACCTGGTATTCCCAGGCGGTCTCCCATCCAAGTACTAACCAGGCCCGACCCTGCTTAGCTTCCGAGATCGGACGAGATCGGGCGTGTTCAGGGTGGTATGGCCGTAAGCAACAGCAGCAGCGGCCGGTAGGCCTTATATAGATGACAGTGGCACTGCTGTGGAGTGTGTTTATTCCTTTACTCTACTTAGGCTGCTAAAGGTTACAAGTGACATTTTTCAGCAGTGACATTTAGTTGTTAGTTAGTGCTGCATTCATAAACATGACGATTGCTCATTCAGTCAGTCTGCCAAATGAAAAAAGCTTACAGCACCTGGTATTCCCAGGCGGTCTCCCATCCAAGTACTAACCAGGCCCGACCCTGCTTAGCTTCCGAGATCGGACGAGATCGGGCGTGTTCAGGGTGGTATGGCCGTAAGCAACAGCAGCAGCGGCCGGTAGGCCTTATATAGATGACAGTGGCCCTGCTGTGGAGTGTGTTTATTCCTTTACTCTACTTAGGCTGCTAAAGGTTACAAGTGACATTTTTCAGCAGTGACATTTAGTTGTTAGTTAGTGCTGCATTCATAAACATGACGATTGCTCATTCAGTCAGTCTGCCAAATGAAAAAAGCTTACAGCACCTGGTATTCCCAGGCGGTCTCCCATCCAAGTACTAACCAGGCCCGACCCTGCTTAGCTTCCGAGATCGGACGAGATCGGGCGTGTTCAGGGTGGTATGGCCGTAAGCAACAGCAGCAGCGGCCGGTAGGCCATATATAGATGACAGTGGCCCTGCTGTGGAGTGTGTTTATTCCTTTACTCTACTTAGGCTGGGCTGATAAAGGTTACAAGTGACATTTTTCAGCAGTGACATTTTGTTAGTTAGTGCTGCATTCATAAACATGACGATTGCTCATTCAGTCAGTCTGCCAAATGAAAAAAGCTTACAGCACCTGGTATTCCCAGGCGGTCTCCCATCCAAGTACTAACCAGGCCCGACCCTGCTTAGCTTCCGAGATCGGACGAGATCGGGCGTGTTCAGGGTGGAATGGCCGTAAGCAACAGCAGCAGCGGCCGGTAGGCCTTATATAGATGACAGTGGCCCTGCTGTGGAGTGTGTTTATTCCTTTACTCTACTTAGGCTGCTAAAGGTTACAAGTGACATTTTTCAGCAGTGACATTTAGTTGTTAGTTAGTGCTGCATTCATAAACATGACGATTGCTCATTCAGTCAGTCTGCCAAATGAAAAAAGCTTACAGCACCTGGTATTCCCAGGCGGTCTCCCATCCAAGTACTAACCAGGCCCGACCCTGCTTAGCTTCCGAGATCGGACGAGATCGGGCGTGTTCAGGGTGGTATGGCCGTAAGCAACAGCAGCAGCGGCCGGTAGGCCTTATATAGATGACAGTGGCCCTGCTGTGGAGTGTGTTTATTCCTTTACTCTACTTAGGCTGGGCTGCTAAAGGTTACAAGTGACATTTTTCAGCAGTGACATTTTGTTAGTTAGTGCTGCATTCATAAACATGACGATTGCTCATT
Source organism: Gymnoscopelus microlampas (assembly GCF_963454915.1). Classification (NCBI taxonomy): domain Eukaryota; kingdom Metazoa; phylum Chordata; class Actinopteri; order Myctophiformes; family Myctophidae; genus Gymnoscopelus; species Gymnoscopelus microlampas. The sequence continues at coordinate 48,822,534 of NC_139956.1, forward strand.
CAGTCAGTCTGCCAAATGAAAAAAGCTTACAGCACCTGGTATTCCCAGGCGGTCTCCCATCCAAGTACTAACCAGGCCCGACCCTGCTTAGCTTCCGAGATCGGACGAGATCGGGCGTGTTCAGGGTGGTATGGCCGTAAGCAACAGCAGCAGCGGCCGGTAGGCCTTATATAGATGACAGTGGCCCTGCTGTGGAGTGTGTTTATTCCTTTACTCTACTTAGGCTGGGCTGATAAAGGTTACAAGTGACATTTTTCAGCAGTGACATTTTGTTAGTTAGTGCTGCATTCATAAACATGACGATTGCTCATTCAATCAGTCTGCCAAATGAAAAAAAGCTTACAGCACCTGGTATTCCCAGGCGGTCTCCCATCCAAGTACTAACCAGGCCCGACCCTGCTTAGCTTCCGAGATCGGACGAGATCGGGCGTGTTCAGGGTGGTATGGCCGTAAGCAACAGCAGCAGCGGCCGGTAGGCGTTATATAGATGACAGTGGCCCTGCTGTGGAGTATGTTTATTCCTTTACTCTATTTAGGCTGCTAAAGGTTACAAGTGACATTTTTCAGCAGTGACATTTAGTTGTTAGTTAGTGCTGCATTCATAAACATGACGATTGCTCATTCAGTCAGTCTGCCAAATGAAAAAAGCTTACAGCACCTGGTATTCCCAGGCGGTCTCCCATCCAAGTACTAACCAGGCACGACCCTGCTTAGCTTCCGAGATCGGACGAGATCGGGCGTGTTCAGGGTGGTATGGCCGTAAGCAACAGGAGCAGCGGCCGGTAGGCGTTATATAGATGACAGTGGCCCTGCTGTGGAGTGTGTTTATTCCTTTACTCTACTTAGGCTGGGCTGCTAAAGGTTACAAGTGACATTTTTCAGCAGTGACATTTTGTTAGTTAGTGCTGCATTCATAAACATGACGATTGCTCATTCAGTCAGTCTGCCAAATGAAAAAAGCTTACAGCACCTGGTATTCCCAGGCGGTCTCCCATCCAAGTACTAACCAGGCCCGACCCTGCTTAGCTTCCGAGATCGGACGAGATCGGGCGTGTTCAGGGTGGTATGGCCGTAAGCAACAGCAGCAGCGGCCGGTAGGCCTTATATAGATGACAGTGGCCCTGCTGTGGAGTATGTTTATTCCTTTACTCTATTTAGGCTGCTAAAGGTTACAAGTGACATTTTTCAGCAGTGACATTTAGTTGTTAGTTAGTGCTGCATTCATAAACATGACGATTGCTCATTCAGTCAGTCTGCCAAATGAAAAAAGCTTACAGCACCTGGTATTCCCAGGCGGTCTCCCATCCAAGTACTAACCAGGCACGACCCTGCTTAGCTTCCGAGATCGGACGAGATCGGGCGTGTTCAGGGTGGTATGGCCGTAAGCAACAGCAGCAGCGGCCGGTAGGCCTTATATAGATGACAGTGGCCCTGCTGTGGAGTGTGTTTATTCCTTTACTCTATTTAGGCTGCTAAAGGTTACAAGTGACATTTTTCAGCAGTGACATTTAGTTGTTAGTTAGTGCTTCATTCATAAACATGACGATTGCTCATTCAGTCAGTCTGCCAAATGAAAAAAGCTTACAGCACCTGGTATTCCCAGGCGGTCTCCCATCCAAGTACTAACCAGGCCCGACCCTGCTTAGCTTCCGAGATCGGACGAGATCGGGCGTGTTCAGGGTGGTATGGCCGTAAGCAACAGCAGCAGCGGCCGGTAGGCCTTATATAGATGACAGTGGCACTGCTGTGGAGTGTGTTTATTCCTTTACTCTACTTAGGCTGCTAAAGGTTACAAGTGACATTTTTCAGCAGTGACATTTAGTTGTTAGTTAGTGCTGCATTCATAAACATGACGATTGCTCATTCAGTCAGTCTGCCAAATGAAAAAAGCTTACAGCACCTGGTATTCCCAGGCGGTCTCCCATCCAAGTACTAACCAGGCCCGACCCTGCTTAGCTTCCGAGATCGGACGAGATCGGGCGTGTTCAGGGTGGTATGGCCGTAAGCAACAGCAGCAGCGGCCGGTAGGCCTTATATAGATGACAGTGGCACTGCTGTGGAGTGTGTTTATTCCTTTACTCTACTTAGGCTGCTAAAGGTTACAAGTGACATTTTTCAGCAGTGACATTTAGTTGTTAGTTAGTGCTGCATTCATAAACATGACGATTGCTCATTCAGTCAGTCTGCCAAATGAAAAAAGCTTACAGCACCTGGTATTCCCAGGCGGTCTCCCATCCAAGTACTAACCAGGCCCGACCCTGCTTAGCTTCCGAGATCGGACGAGATCGGGCGTGTTCAGGGTGGTATGGCCGTAAGCAACAGCAGCAGCGGCCGGTAGGCCTTATATAGATGACAGTGGCCCTGCTGTGGAGTGTGTTTATTCCTTTACTCTACTTAGGCTGCTAAAGGTTACAAGTGACATTTTTCAGCAGTGACATTTAGTTGTTAGTTAGTGCTGCATTCATAAACATGACGATTGCTCATTCAGTCAGTCTGCCAAATGAAAAAAGCTTACAGCACCTGGTATTCCCAGGCGGTCTCCCATCCAAGTACTAACCAGGCCCGACCCTGCTTAGCTTCCGAGATCGGACGAGATCGGGCGTGTTCAGGGTGGTATGGCCGTAAGCAACAGCAGCAGCGGCCGGTAGGCCATATATAGATGACAGTGGCCCTGCTGTGGAGTGTGTTTATTCCTTTACTCTACTTAGGCTGGGCTGATAAAGGTTACAAGTGACATTTTTCAGCAGTGACATTTTGTTAGTTAGTGCTGCATTCATAAACATGACGATTGCTCATTCAGTCAGTCTGCCAAATGAAAAAAGCTTACAGCACCTGGTATTCCCAGGCGGTCTCCCATCCAAGTACTAACCAGGCCCGACCCTGCTTAGCTTCCGAGATCGGACGAGATCGGGCGTGTTCAGGGTGGAATGGCCGTAAGCAACAGCAGCAGCGGCCGGTAGGCCTTATATAGATGACAGTGGCCCTGCTGTGGAGTGTGTTTATTCCTTTACTCTACTTAGGCTGCTAAAGGTTACAAGTGACATTTTTCAGCAGTGACATTTAGTTGTTAGTTAGTGCTGCATTCATAAACATGACGATTGCTCATTCAGTCAGTCTGCCAAATGAAAAAAGCTTACAGCACCTGGTATTCCCAGGCGGTCTCCCATCCAAGTACTAACCAGGCCCGACCCTGCTTAGCTTCCGAGATCGGACGAGATCGGGCGTGTTCAGGGTGGTATGGCCGTAAGCAACAGCAGCAGCGGCCGGTAGGCCTTATATAGATGACAGTGGCCCTGCTGTGGAGTGTGTTTATTCCTTTACTCTACTTAGGCTGGGCTGCTAAAGGTTACAAGTGACATTTTTCAGCAGTGACATTTTGTTAGTTAGTGCTGCATTCATAAACATGACGATTGCTCATTCAGTCAGTCTGCCAAATGAAAAAAGCTTACAGCACCTGGTATTCCCAGGCGGTCTCCCATCCAAGTACTAACCAGGCCCGACCCTGCTTAGCTTCCGAGATCGGACGAGATCGGGCGTGTTCAGGGTGGTATGGCCGTAAGCAACAGCAGCAGCGGCCGGTAGGCCTTATATAGATGACAGTGGCCCTGCTGTGGAGTGTGTTTATTCCTTTACTCTACTTAGGCTGCTAAAGGTTACAAGTGACATTTTTCAGCAGTGACATTTAGTTGTTAGTTAGTGCTGCATTCATAAACATGACGATTGCTCATTCAGTCAGTCTGCCAAATGAAAAAAGCTTACAGCACCTGGTATTCCCAGGCGGTCTCCCATCCAAGTACTAACCAGGCCCGACCCTGCTTAGCTTCCGAGATCGGACGAGATCGGGCGTGTTCAGGGTGGTATGGCCGTAAGCAACAGCAGCAGCGGCCGGTAGGCGTTATATAGATGACAGTGGCCCTGCTGTGGAGTGTGTTTATTCCTTTACTCTACTTAGGCTGGGCTGCTAAAGGTTACAAGTGACATTTTTCAGCAGTGACATTTTGTTAGTTAGTGCTGCATTCATAAACATGACGATTGCTCATTCAGTCAGTCTGCCAAATGAAAAAAGCTTACAGCACCTGGTATTCCCAGGCGGTCTCCCATCCAAGTACTAACCAGGCCCGACCCTGCTTACCTTCCGAGATCGGACGAGATCGGGCGTGTTCAGGGTGGTATGGCCGTAAGCAACAGCAGCAGCGGCCGGTAGGCGTTATATAGATGACAGTGGCCCTGCTGTGGAGTGTGTTTATTCCTTTACTCTACTTAGGCTGCTAAAGGTTACAAGTGACATTTTTCAGCAGTGACATTTAGTTGTTAGTTAGTGCTGCATTCATAAACATGACGATTGCTCATTCAGTCAGTCTGCCAAATGAAAAAAGCTTACAGCACCTGGTATTCCCAGGCGGTCTCCCATCCAAGTACTAACCAGGCCCGACCCTGCTTAGCTTCCGAGATCGGACGAGATCGGGCGTGTTCAGGGTGGTATGGCCGTAAGCAACAGCAGCAGCGGCCGGTAGGCCTTATATAGATGACAGTGGCCCTGCTGTGGAGTGTGTTTATTCCTTTACTCTACTTAGGCTGGGCTGCTAAAGGTTACAAGTGACATTTTTCAGCAGTGACATTTTGTTAGTTAGTGCTGCATTCATAAACATGACGATTGCTCATTCAGTCAGTCTGCCAAATGAAAAAAGCTTGCAGCACCTGGTATTCCCAGGCGGTCTCCCATCCAAGTACTAACCAGGCCCGACACTGCTTAGCTTCCGAGATCGGACGAGATCGGGCGTGTTCAGGGTGGTATGGCCGTAAGCAACAGCAGCAGCGGCCGGTAGGCCTTATATAGATGACAGTGGCCCTGCTGTGGAGTGTGTTTATTCCTTTACTCTATTTAGGCTGCTAAAGGTTACAAGTGACATTTTTCAGCAGTGACATTTAGTTGTTAGTTAGTGCTGCATTCATAAACATGACGATTGCTCATTCAGTCAGTCTGCCAAATGAAAAAAGCTTACAGCACCTGGTATTCCCAGGCGGTCTCCCATCCAAGTACTAACCAGGCCCGACCCTGCTTAGCTTCCGAGATCGGACGAGATCGGGCGTGTTCAGGGTGGTATGGCCGTAAGCAACAGCAGCAGCGGCCGGTAGGCCTTATATAGATGACAGTGGCACTGCTGTGGAGTGTGTTTATTCCTTTACTCTACTTAGGCTGCTAAAGGTTACAAGTGACATTTTTCAGCAGTGACATTTAGTTGTTAGTTAGTGCTGCATTCATAAACATGACGATTGCTCATTCAGTCAGTCTGCTATTGTATATTGCTGGTTCGCCAATTGTAGTATGTTACAATAAGGAGAAAGGTCCAGACCAGTAATGTTCCCCAAGTCGATTTATTGGACAAAACAGAGTACAGAGCACAGGAGCACATGTCAGCCTTGCTGCTACATGGTGTGGCCGGAACAGAACAGAGCAAGAAGAAGAAGGGCAAGGACAAGGGGGCAAGGAGGGGAAGAAGGGCAGGAAGGGACTGAAGGGACGGTTTCTTTCCCCTCACATTATTTATAGGCAGACTTCACATGTGTGTGTGGGTACTTGCATACATTGGATGTGCACGGAGCTAGGTGTGTGTGCTACATCTCTTGTTTGTGTGTGTGTGTGTCCATTGTGCAGAAGAACAACACCCCAAGACCCTAAAGGTCAGCTAAGGTCAGATGCCCTCTGGGAAGCCTCCTTTGAACTGGACATCTAGTGTTCTCTGGAATGTGCTGTAGACCACTTAGTATCCAAACTTAAGTCTCTGTGTGTGTGTTCAAATTGGCTCTATAGGTCCATAAATGTGTATCAATTTACCACATTCCCCCCTACGGAGGGCCCTATTGGTCCTTCGTAAACAAGGGTACAATGAAGAAAATCAAAACACAAGTAAGAAAACCATACTTCAAAACATACTCCTCAAAAAGACAGAACTCATCACACCACAACATCTCATAGGCCCCCCTTGATAGACAAATTACTGTGACACAATCAGACATAAAAACAGGCATTAAGATTACACAGTATTGTCATAAGGTGATTCACATTCAATTTCAAAAAATAAAAATAGACAAACTGTTTCACAAATCATGCAAGAATATCAGTATTTAGAAACGTGTCGGCTTACGATCACTGCGTAGCCATGGATCACATGACGCTCGTCTGACGATAACCGGCAACACTGGAACTTATTTCCCAATAAAACAAGCTTAAAAATAAAACAACTCAGAAAATCTTATTCACAGAAAATACATAGGATGCTCACGTCGCATCAAAATGCATTCCCCTTCCAAATGCAGTGTGCAGGTCTCTCTGTTCCTTAAACTCTAGGAAAAAATGTTAAACATATTCACAACATCACAATCTCACGGAAAACCACAGTTTTCAGTGAATAAGTAGCAGCCCTCGGCCGCAACTCAACAGTTCCCAGTAGCTCAACAACGAAAATAAAAAACTCCACATTTGATACAAGAGACCAGAGAGTGAAACAAAATCCTTTACAACACTGCAATAAAACGGCAGCCAAACACTCCGCAGTTTAAATCACCATTATCACAAACATAGAACCAACATACATTCATTCAACAAAACACTAGTTGATACAGCTTCGTCTTCACTCACTTACAGAATAATAGATCTGCTGGTTTGTGTGTAAAAACTCTCCCCAATCTTCAAATTTAGGATATGTAAGATAATACATCTGTTTATACTTTAAATCTCTGTTTTCCAAGGCCAAGAGCTTCCGAACCTCTGTCGGACCCGCTCAATTGAAATGTTAAAATGCCAGAGGTTAGGCCATAAAAACAAATAATCTTCACATTCGTGGCAAATACCTTGTTGACTCTTTTTATTCCACATGTCAACTTTCCTCTAATACTCCTCATGTCAATTTAGTCAGCTAAATATCAACAAACATATAACATCAACCAACAACCTGTTGAAAAGACAGCCAAACATTGAAACAACATTTCATCTGGTCCACAAACTCAAAGTCCAGTCACACGAAGGAGAGATGGATCCTGTGGCATAGGCAAAGAATGGGTGGGGGCCATCTGTGCCCCTCAGTGCTGAGTGCTGTTCCCTGGTTGCATCCTTGCTGCAGCTGTCTGTGCAGCTAGCAAGCCAACATGCTGCTGTCCTCTGTCCATACTACTCTGAAGTCTTCCTGTAACCCTCTTTTTACTTCTTTTCCCATCTTCTTTGTTTCTTTCATGTCGTCACAGGGGTTGATGCTGTGAGGCTGAGTTCTAGTGTCATCACAGGGTTAGTGCTGTGAGGTCCCATCGTAGATCTGTTGAAAATCAGTTCTTGTCAATTTTCCATAGCCTGCTCCTCTGGTGGGTCTGCATCTGTGTAGGAAGATGGTCTGCATCTGGTCCGGATGAGCTTTCAAAAAAATCTTCTTCCCAAAAGAAAATCACAGCTTGTACTCCTCTTCTCAAGTTCTTCTCGTGTGGAACGGTCACAGACACTCCAGTGTCCAGCACTGTTGTCTAAAGAAGACCAAACCATTTACACGTCCTGGCTGGTTCGCCAAATTATTGTATATTGCTGGTTCGCCAATTGTAGTATGTTACAATAAGGAGAAAGGTCCAGACCAGTAATGTTCCCCAAGTCGATTTATTGGACAAAACAGAGTACAGAGCACAGGAGCACATGTCAGCCTTGCTGCTACATGGTGTGGCCGGAACAGAACAGAGCAAGAAGAAGAAGGGCAAGGACAAGGGGGCAAGGAGGGGAAGAAGGGCAGGAAGGGACTGAAGGGACGGTTTCTTTCCCCTCACATTATTTATAGGCAGACTTCACATGTGTGTGTGGGTACTTGCATACATTGGATGTGCACGGAGCTAGGTGTGTGTGCTACATCTCTTGTTTGTGTGTGTGTGTGTCCATTGTGCAGAAGAACAACACCCCAAGACCCTAAAGGTCAGCTAAGGTCAGATGCCCTCTGGGAAGCCTCCTTTGAACTGGACATCTAGTGTTCTCTGGAATGTGCTGTAGACCACTTAGTATCCAAACTTAAGTCTCTGTGTGTGTGTTCAAATTGGCTCTATAGGTCCATAAATGTGTATCAATTTACCACACTGCCAAATGAAAAAAGCTTACAGCACCTGGTATTCCCAGGCGGTCTCCCATCCAAGTACTAACCAGGCCCGACCCTGCTTAGCTTCCGAGATCGGACGAGATCGGGCGTGTTCAGGGTGGAATGGCCGTAAGCAACAGCAGCAGCGGCCGGTAGGCCTTATATAGATGACAGTGGCCCTGCTGTGGAGTATGTTTATTCCTTTACTCTACTTAGGCTGGGCTGCTAAAGGTTACAAGTGACATTTTTCAGCAGTGACATTTTGTTAGTTAGTGCTGCATTCATAAACATGACGATTGCTCATTCAGTCAGTCTGCCAAATGAAAAAAGCTTACAGCACCTGGTATTCCCAGGCGGTCTCCCATCCAAGTACTAACCAGGCCCGACCCTGCTTAGCTTCCGAGATCGGACGAGATCAGGCGTGTTCAGGGTGGTATGGCCGTAAGCAACAGCAGCAGCGGCCGGTAGGCCTTATATAGATGACAGTGGCCCTGCTGTGGAGTGTGTTTATTCCTTTACTCTATTTAGGCTGCTAAAGGTTACAAGTGACATTTTTCAGCAGTGACATTTAGTTGTTAGTTAGTGCTGCATTCATAAACATGACGATTGCTCATTCAGTCAGTCTGCCAAATGAAAAAAGCTTACAGCACCTGGTATTCCCAGGCGGTCTCCCATCCAAGTACTAACCAGGCCCGACCCTGCTTAGCTTCCGAGATCGGACGAGATCGGGCGTGTTCAGGGTGGTATGGCCGTAAGCAACAGCAGCAGCGGCCGGTAGGCCTTATATAGATGACAGTGGCCCTGCTGTGGAGTGTGTTTATTCCTTTACTCTACTTAGGCTGGGCTGCTAAAGGTTACAAGTGACATTTTTCAGCAGTGACATTTTGTTAGTTAGTGCTGCATTCATAAACATGACGATTGCTCATTCAGTCAGTCTGCCAAATGAAAAAAGCTTACAGCACCTGGTATTCCCAGGCGGTCTCCCATCCAAGTACTAACCAGGCCCGACCCTGCTTAGCTTCCGAGATCGGACGAGATCGGGCGTGTTCAGGGTGGTATGGCCGTAAGCAACAGCAGCAGCGGCCGGTAGGCCTTATATAGATGACAGTGGCCCTGCTGTGGAGTGTGTTTATTCCTTTACTCTACTTAGGCTGGGCTGCTAAAGGTTACAAGTGACATTTTTCAGCAGTGACATTTTGTTAGTTAGTGCTGCATTCATAAACATGACGATTGCTCATTCAGTCAGTCTGCCAAATGAAAAAAGCTTACAGCACCTGGTATTCCCAGGCGGTCTCCCATCCAAGTACTAACCAGGCCCGACACTGCTTAGCTTCCGAGATCGGACGAGATCGGGCGTGTTCAGGGTGGTATGGCCGTAAGCAACAGCAGCAGCGGCCGGTAGGCCTTATATAGATGACAGTGGCCCTGCTGTGGAGTGTGTTTATTCCTTTACTCTATTTAGGCTGCTAAAGGTTACAAGTGACATTTTTCAGCAGTGACATTTAGTTGTTAGTTAGTGCTGCATTCATAAACATGACGATTGCTCATTCAGTCAGTCTGCCAAATGAAAAAAGCTTACAGCACCTGGTATTCCCAGGCGGTCTCCCATCCAAGTACTAACCAGGCCCGACCCTGCTTAGCTTCCGAGATCGGACGAGATCGGGCGTGTTCAGGGTGGTATGGCCGTAAGCAACAGCAGCAGCGGCCGGTAGGCCTTATATAGATGACAGTGGCACTGCTGTGGAGTGTGTTTATTCCTTTACTCTACTTAGGCTGCTAAAGGTTACAAGTGACATTTTTCAGCAGTGACATTTCGTTGTTAGTTAGTGCTGCATTCATAAACATGACGATTGCTCATTCAGTCAGTCTGCCAAATGAAAAAAGCTTACAGCACCTGGTATTCCCAGGCGGTCTCCCATCCAAGTACTAACCAGGCCCGACCCTGCTTAGCTTCCGAGATCGGACGAGATCGGGCGTGTTCAGGGTGGTATGGCCGTAAGCAACAGCAGCAGCGGCCGGTAGGCCTTATATAGATGACAGTGGCACTGCTGTGGAGTGTGTTTATTCCTTTACTCTACTTAGGCTGCTAAAGGTTACAAGTGACATTTTTCAGCAGTGACATTTCGTTGTTAGTTAGTGCTGCATTCATAAACATGACGATTGCTCATTCAGTCAGTCTGCCAAATGAAAAAAGCTTACAGCACCTGGTATTCCCAGGCGGTCTCCCATCCAAGTACTAACCAGGCCCGACCCTGCTTAGCTTCCGAGATCGGACGAGATCGGGCGTGTTCAGGGTGGTATGGCCGTAAGCAACAGCAGCAGCGGCCGGTAGGCCTTATATAGATGACAGTGGCCCTGCTGTGGAGTGTGTTTATTCCTTTACTCTACTTAGGCTGGGCTGCTAAAGGTTACAAGTGACATTTTTCAGCAGTGACATTTTGTTAGTTAGTGCTGCATTCATAAACATGACGATTGCTCATTCAGTCAGTCTGCCAAATGAAAAAAGCTTACAGCACCTGGTATTCCCAGGCGGTCTCCCATCCAAGTACTAACCAGGCCCGACCCTGCTTAGCTTCCGAGATCGGACGAGATCGGGCGTGTTCAGGGTGGTATGGCCGTAAGCAACAGCAGCAGCGGCCGGTAGGCCTTATATAGATGACAGTGGCCCTGCTGTGGAGTGTGTTTATTCCTTTACTCTACTTAGGCTGGGCTGCTAAAGGTTACAAGTGACATTTTTCAGCAGTGACATTTTGTTAGTTAGTGCTGCATTCATAAACATGACGATTGCTCATTCAGTCAGTCTGCCAAATGAAAAAAGCTTACAGCACCTGGTATTCCCAGGCGGTCTCCCATCCAAGTACTAACCAGGCCCGACCCTGCTTAGCTTCCGAGATCGGACGAGATCGGGCGTGTTCAGGGTGGTATGGCCGTAAGCAACAGCAGCAGCGGCCGGTAGGCCTTATATAGATGACAGTGGCCCTGCTGTGGAGTGTGTTTATTCCTTTACTCTACTTAGGCTGGGCTGCTAAAGGTTACAAGTGACATTTTTCAGCAGTGACATTTTGTTAGTTAGTGCTGCATTCATAAACATGACGATTGCTCATTCAGTCAGTCTGCCAAATGAAAAAAGCTTACAGCACCTGGTATTCCCAGGCGGTCTCCCATCCAAGTACTAACCAGGCCCGACCCTGCTTAGCTTCCGAGATCGGACGAGATCGGGCGTGTTCAGGGTGGTATGGCCGTAAGCAACAGCAGCAGCGGCCGGTAGGCCTTATATAGATGACAGTGGCCCTGCTGTGGAGTGTGTTTATTCCTTTACTCTACTTAGGCTGCTAAAGGTTACAAGTGACATTTTTCAGCAGTGACATTTAGTTGTTAGTTAGTGCTGCATTCATAAACATGACGATTGCTCATTCAGTCAGTCTGCCAAATGAAAAAAGCTTACAGCACCTGGTATTCCCAGGCGGTCTCCCATCCAAGTACTAACCAGGCCCGACCCTGCTTAGCTTCCGAGATCGGACGAGATCGGGCGTGTTCAGGGTGGTATGGCCGTAAGCAACAGCAGCAGCGGCCGGTAGGCGTTATATAGATGACAGTGGCCCTGCTGTGGAGTGTGTTTATTCCTTTACTCTACTTAGGCTGCTAAAGGTTACAAGTGACATTTTTCAGCAGTGACATTTAGTTGTTAGTTAGTGCTGCATTCATAAACATGACGATTGCTCATTCAGTCAGTCTGCCAAATGAAAAAAGCTTACAGCACCTGGTATTCCCAGGCGGTCTCCCATCCAAGTACTAACCAGGCCCGACCCTGCTTAGCTTCCGAGATCGGACGAGATCGGGCGTGTTCAGGGTGGTATGGCCGTAAGCAACAGCAGCAGCGGCCGGTAGGCCTTATATAGATGACAGTGGCCCTGCTGTGGAGTGTGTTTATTCCTTTACTCTACTTAGGCTGGGCTGCTAAAGGTTACAAGTGACATTTTTCAGCAGTGACATTTTGTTAGTTAGTGCTGCATTCATAAACATGACGATTGCTCATTCAGTCAGTCTGCCAAATGAAAAAAGCTTACAGCACCTGGTATTCCCAGGCGGTCTCCCATCCAAGTACTAACCAGGCCCGACCCTGCTTAGCTTCCGAGATCGGACGAGATCGGGCGTGTTCAGGGTGGTATGGCCGTAAGCAACAGCAGCAGCGGCCGGTAGGCCTTATATAGATGACAGTGGCCCTGCTGTGGAGTGTGTTTATTCCTTTACTCTACTTAGGCTGGGCTGCTAAAGGTTACAAGTGACATTTTTCAGCAGTGACATTTTGTTAGTTAGTGCTGCATTCATAAACATGACGATTGCTCATTCAGTCAGTCTGCCAAATGAAAAAAGCTTACAGCACCTGGTATTCCCAGGCGGTCTCCCATCCAAGTACTAACCAGGCCCGACCCTGCTTAGCTTCCGAGATCGGACGAGATCGGGCGTGTTCAGGGTGGTATGGCCGTAAGCAACAGCAGCAGCGGCCGGTAGGCCTTATATAGATGACAGTGGCCCTGCTGTGGAGTGTGTTTATTCCTTTACTCTATTTAGGCTGCTAAAGGTTACAAGTGACATTTTTCAGCAGTGACATTTAGTTGTTAGTTAGTGCTGCATTCATAAACATGACGATTGCTCATTCAGTCAGTCTGCCAAATGAAAAAAGCTTACAGCACCTGGTATTCCCAGGCGGTCTCCCATCCAAGTACTAACCAGGCCCGACCCTGCTTAGCTTCCGAGATCGGACGAGATCGGGCGTGTTCAGGGTGGTATGGCCGTAAGCAACAGCAGCAGCGGCCGGTAGGCCTTATATAGATGACAGTGGCCCTGCTGTGGAGTGTGTTTATTCCTTTACTCTATTTAGGCTGCTAAAGGTTACAAGTGACATTTTTCAGCAGTGACATTTAGTTGTTAGTTAGTGCTGCATTCATAAACATGACGATTGCTCATTCAGTCAGTCTGCCAAATGAAAAAAGCTTACAGCACCTGGTATTCCCAGGCGGTCTCCCATCCAAGTACTAACCAGGCCCGACCCTGCTTAGCTTCCGAGATCGGACGAGATCGGGCGTGTTCAGGGTGGTATGGCCGTAAGCAACAGCAGCAGCGGCCGGTAGGCCTTATATAGATGACAGTGGCCCTGCTGTGGAGTGTGTTTATTCCTTTACTCTACTTAGGCTGGGCTGATAAAGGTTACAAGTGACATTTTTCAGCAGTGACATTTTGTTAGTTAGTGCTGCATTCATAAACATGACGATTGCTCATTCAATCAGTCTGCCAAATGAAAAAAAGCTTACAGCACCTGGTATTCCCAGGCGGTCTCCCATCCAAGTACTAACCAGGCCCGACCCTGCTTAGCTTCCGAGATCGGACGAGATCGGGCGTGTTCAGGGTGGTATGGCCGTAAGCAACAGCAGCAGCGGCCGGTAGGCGTTATATAGATGACAGTGGCCCTGCTGTGGAGTATGTTTATTCCTTTACTCTATTTAGGCTGCTAAAGGTTACAAGTGACATTTTTCAGCAGTGACATTTAGTTGTTAGTTAGTGCTGCATTCATAAACATGACGATTGCTCATTCAGTCAGTCTGCCAAATGAAAAAAGCTTACAGCACCTGGTATTCCCAGGCGGTCTCCCATCCAAGTACTAACCAGGCACGACCCTGCTTAGCTTCCGAGATCGGACGAGATCGGGCGTGTTCAGGGTGGTATGGCCGTAAGCAACAGCAGCAGCGGCCGGTAGGCGTTATATAGATGACAGTGGCCCTGCTGTGGAGTATGTTTATTCCTTTACTCTATTTAGGCTGCTAAAGGTTACAAGTGACATTTTTCAGCAGTGACATTTAGTTGTTAGTTAGTGCTGCATTCATAAACATGACGATTGCTCATTCAGTCAGTCTGCCAAATGAAAAAAGCTTACAGCACCTGGTATTCCCAGGCGGTCTCCCATCCAAGTACTAACCAGGCCCGACCCTGCTTAGCTTCCGAGATCGGACGAGATCGGGCGTGTTCAGGGTGGTATGGCCGTAAGCAACAGCAGCAGCGGCCGGTAGGCGTTATATAGATGACAGTGGCCCTGCTGTGGAGTGTGTTTATTCCTTTACTCTACTTAGGCTGGGCTGCTAAAGGTTACAAGTGACATTTTTCAGCAGTGACATTTTGTTAGTTAGTGCTGCATTCATAAACATGACGATTGCTCATTCAGTCAGTCTGCCAAATGAAAAAAGCTTACAGCACCTGGTATTCCCAGGCGGTCTCCCATCCAAGTACTAACCAGGCCCGACCCTGCTTAGCTTCCGAGATCGGACGAGATCGGGCGTGTTCAGGGTGGTATGGCCGTAAGCAACAGCAGCAGCGGCCGGTAGGCCTTATATAGATGACAGTGGCCCTGCTGTGGAGTATGTTTATTCCTTTACTCTATTTAGGCTGCTAAAGGTTACAAGTGACATTTTTCAGCAGTGACATTTAGTTGTTAGTTAGTGCTGCATTCATAAACATGACGATTGCTCATTCAGTCAGTCTGCCAAATGAAAAAAGCTTACAGCACCTGGTATTCCCAGGCGGTCTCCCATCCAAGTACTAACCAGGCACGACCCTGCTTAGCTTCCGAGATCGGACGAGATCGGGCGTGTTCAGGGTGGTATGGCCGTAAGCAACAGCAGCAGCGGCCGGTAGGCCTTATATAGATGACAGTGGCCCTGCTGTGGAGTGTGTTTATTCCTTTACTCTATTTAGGCTGCTAAAGGTTACAAGTGACATTTTTCAGCAGTGACATTTAGTTGTTAGTTAGTGCTTCATTCATAAACATGACGATTGCTCATTCAGTCAGTCTGCCAAATGAAAAAAGCTTACAGCACCTGGTATTCCCAGGCGGTCTCCCATCCAAGTACTAACCAGGCCCGACCCTGCTTAGCTTCCGAGATCGGACGAGATCGGGCGTGTTCAGGGTGGTATGGCCGTAAGCAACAGCAGCAGCGGCCGGTAGGCCTTATATAGATGACAGTGGCACTGCTGTGGAGTGTGTTTATTCCTTTACTCTACTTAGGCTGCTAAAGGTTACAAGTGACATTTTTCAGCAGTGACATTTAGTTGTTAGTTAGTGCTGCATTCATAAACATGACGATTGCTCATTCAGTCAGTCTGCCAAATGAAAAAAGCTTACAGCACCTGGTATTCCCAGGCGGTCTCCCATCCAAGTACTAACCAGGCCCGACCCTGCTTAGCTTCCGAGATCGGACGAGATCGGGCGTGTTCAGGGTGGTATGGCCGTAAGCAACAGCAGCAGCGGCCGGTAGGCCTTATATAGATGACAGTGGCACTGCTGTGGAGTGTGTTTATTCCTTTACTCTACTTAGGCTGCTAAAGGTTACAAGTGACATTTTTCAGCAGTGACATTTAGTTGTTAGTTAGTGCTGCATTCATAAACATGACGATTGCTCATTCAGTCAGTCTGCCAAATGAAAAAAGCTTACAGCACCTGGTATTCCCAGGCGGTCTCCCATCCAAGTACTAACCAGGCCCGACCCTGCTTAGCTTCCGAGATCGGACGAGATCGGGCGTGTTCAGGGTGGTATGGCCGTAAGCAACAGCAGCAGCGGCCGGTAGGCCTTATATAGATGACAGTGGCCCTGCTGTGGAGTGTGTTTATTCCTTTACTCTACTTAGGCTGCTAAAGGTTACAAGTGACATTTTTCAGCAGTGACATTTAGTTGTTAGTTAGTGCTGCATTCATAAACATGACGATTGCTCATTCAGTCAGTCTGCCAAATGAAAAAAGCTTACAGCACCTGGTATTCCCAGGCGGTCTCCCATCCAAGTACTAACCAGGCCCGACCCTGCTTAGCTTCCGAGATCGGACGAGATCGGGCGTGTTCAGGGTGGTATGGCCGTAAGCAACAGCAGCAGCGGCCGGTAGGCCATATATAGATGACAGTGGCCCTGCTGTGGAGTGTGTTTATTCCTTTACTCTACTTAGGCTGGGCTGATAAAGGTTACAAGTGACATTTTTCAGCAGTGACATTTTGTTAGTTAGTGCTGCATTCATAAACATGACGATTGCTCATTCAGTCAGTCTGCCAAATGAAAAAAGCTTACAGCACCTGGTATTCCCAGGCGGTCTCCCATCCAAGTACTAACCAGGCCCGACCCTGCTTAGCTTCCGAGATCGGACGAGATCGGGCGTGTTCAGGGTGGAATGGCCGTAAGCAACAGCAGCAGCGGCCGGTAGGCCTTATATAGATGACAGTGGCCCTGCTGTGGAGTGTGTTTATTCCTTTACTCTACTTAGGCTGCTAAAGGTTACAAGTGACATTTTTCAGCAGTGACATTTAGTTGTTAGTTAGTGCTGCATTCATAAACATGACGATTGCTCATTCAGTCAGTCTGCCAAATGAAAAAAGCTTACAGCACCTGGTATTCCCAGGCGGTCTCCCATCCAAGTACTAACCAGGCCCGACCCTGCTTAGCTTCCGAGATCGGACGAGATCGGGCGTGTTCAGGGTGGTATGGCCGTAAGCAACAGCAGCAGCGGCCGGTAGGCCTTATATAGATGACAGTGGCCCTGCTGTGGAGTGTGTTTATTCCTTTACTCTACTTAGGCTGGGCTGCTAAAGGTTACAAGTGACATTTTTCAGCAGTGACATTTTGTTAGTTAGTGCTGCATTCATAAACATGACGATTGCTCATTCAGTCAGTCTGCCAAATGAAAAAAGCTTACAGCACCTGGTATTCCCAGGCGGTCTCCCATCCAAGTACTAACCAGGCCCGACCCTGCTTAGCTTCCGAGATCGGACGAGATCGGGCGTGTTCAGGGTGGTATGGCCGTAAGCAACAGCAGCAGCGGCCGGTAGGCCTTATATAGATGACAGTGGCCCTGCTGTGGAGTGTGTTTATTCCTTTACTCTACTTAGGCTGCTAAAGGTTACAAGTGACATTTTTCAGCAGTGACATTTAGTTGTTAGTTAGTGCTGCATTCATAAACATGACGATTGCTCATTCAGTCAGTCTGCCAAATGAAAAAAGCTTACAGCACCTGGTATTCCCAGGCGGTCTCCCATCCAAGTACTAACCAGGCCCGACCCTGCTTAGCTTCCGAGATCGGACGAGATCGGGCGTGTTCAGGGTGGTATGGCCGTAAGCAACAGCAGCAGCGGCCGGTAGGCGTTATATAGATGACAGTGGCCCTGCTGTGGAGTGTGTTTATTCCTTTACTCTACTTAGGCTGGGCTGCTAAAGGTTACAAGTGACATTTTTCAGCAGTGACATTTTGTTAGTTAGTGCTGCATTCATAAACATGACGATTGCTCATTCAGTCAGTCTGCCAAATGAAAAAAGCTTACAGCACCTGGTATTCCCAGGCGGTCTCCCATCCAAGTACTAACCAGGCCCGACCCTGCTTACCTTCCGAGATCGGACGAGATCGGGCGTGTTCAGGGTGGTATGGCCGTAAGCAACAGCAGCAGCGGCCGGTAGGCGTTATATAGATGACAGTGGCCCTGCTGTGGAGTGTGTTTATTCCTTTACTCTACTTAGGCTGCTAAAGGTTACAAGTGACATTTTTCAGCAGTGACATTTAGTTGTTAGTTAGTGCTGCATTCATAAACATGACGATTGCTCATTCAGTCAGTCTGCCAAATGAAAAAAGCTTACAGCACCTGGTATTCCCAGGCGGTCTCCCATCCAAGTACTAACCAGGCCCGACCCTGCTTAGCTTCCGAGATCGGACGAGATCGGGCGTGTTCAGGGTGGTATGGCCGTAAGCAACAGCAGCAGCGGCCGGTAGGCCTTATATAGATGACAGTGGCCCTGCTGTGGAGTGTGTTTATTCCTTTACTCTACTTAGGCTGGGCTGCTAAAGGTTACAAGTGACATTTTTCAGCAGTGACATTTTGTTAGTTAGTGCTGCATTCATAAACATGACGATTGCTCATTCAGTCAGTCTGCCAAATGAAAAAAGCTTGCAGCACCTGGTATTCCCAGGCGGTCTCCCATCCAAGTACTAACCAGGCCCGACACTGCTTAGCTTCCGAGATCGGACGAGATCGGGCGTGTTCAGGGTGGTATGGCCGTAAGCAACAGCAGCAGCGGCCGGTAGGCCTTATATAGATGACAGTGGCCCTGCTGTGGAGTGTGTTTATTCCTTTACTCTATTTAGGCTGCTAAAGGTTACAAGTGACATTTTTCAGCAGTGACATTTAGTTGTTAGTTAGTGCTGCATTCATAAACATGACGATTGCTCATTCAGTCAGTCTGCCAAATGAAAAAAGCTTACAGCACCTGGTATTCCCAGGCGGTCTCCCATCCAAGTACTAACCAGGCCCGACCCTGCTTAGCTTCCGAGATCGGACGAGATCGGGCGTGTTCAGGGTGGTATGGCCGTAAGCAACAGCAGCAGCGGCCGGTAGGCCTTATATAGATGACAGTGGCACTGCTGTGGAGTGTGTTTATTCCTTTACTCTACTTAGGCTGCTAAAGGTTACAAGTGACATTTTTCAGCAGTGACATTTAGTTGTTAGTTAGTGCTGCATTCATAAACATGACGATTGCTCATTCAGTCAGTCTGCTATTGTATATTGCTGGTTCGCCAATTGTAGTATGTTACAATAAGGAGAAAGGTCCAGACCAGTAATGTTCCCCAAGTCGATTTATTGGACAAAACAGAGTACAGAGCACAGGAGCACATGTCAGCCTTGCTGCTACATGGTGTGGCCGGAACAGAACAGAGCAAGAAGAAGAAGGGCAAGGACAAGGGGGCAAGGAGGGGAAGAAGGGCAGGAAGGGACTGAAGGGACGGTTTCTTTCCCCTCACATTATTTATAGGCAGACTTCACATGTGTGTGTGGGTACTTGCATACATTGGATGTGCACGGAGCTAGGTGTGTGTGCTACATCTCTTGTTTGTGTGTGTGTGTGTCCATTGTGCAGAAGAACAACACCCCAAGACCCTAAAGGTCAGCTAAGGTCAGATGCCCTCTGGGAAGCCTCCTTTGAACTGGACATCTAGTGTTCTCTGGAATGTGCTGTAGACCACTTAGTATCCAAACTTAAGTCTCTGTGTGTGTGTTCAAATTGGCTCTATAGGTCCATAAATGTGTATCAATTTACCACATTCCCCCCTACGGAGGGCCCTATTGGTCCTTCGTAAACAAGGGTACAATGAAGAAAATCAAAACACAAGTAAGAAAACCATACTTCAAAACATACTCCTCAAAAAGACAGAACTCATCACACCACAACATCTCATAGGCCCCCCTTGATAGACAAATTACTGTGACACAATCAGACATAAAAACAGGCATTAAGATTACACAGTATTGTCATAAGGTGATTCACATTCAATTTCAAAAAATAAAAATAGACAAACTGTTTCACAAATCATGCAAGAATATCAGTATTTAGAAACGTGTCGGCTTACGATCACTGCGTAGCCATGGATCACATGACGCTCGTCTGACGATAACCGGCAACACTGGAACTTATTTCCCAATAAAACAAGCTTAAAAATAAAACAACTCAGAAAATCTTATTCACAGAAAATACATAGGATGCTCACGTCGCATCAAAATGCATTCCCCTTCCAAATGCAGTGTGCAGGTCTCTCTGTTCCTTAAACTCTAGGAAAAAATGTTAAACATATTCACAACATCACAATCTCACGGAAAACCACAGTTTTCAGTGAATAAGTAGCAGCCCTCGGCCGCAACTCAACAGTTCCCAGTAGCTCAACAACGAAAATAAAAAACTCCACATTTGATACAAGAGACCAGAGAGTGAAACAAAATCCTTTACAACACTGCAATAAAACGGCAGCCAAACACTCCGCAGTTTAAATCACCATTATCACAAACATAGAACCAACATACATTCATTCAACAAAACACTAGTTGATACAGCTTCGTCTTCACTCACTTACAGAATAATAGATCTGCTGGTTTGTGTGTAAAAACTCTCCCCAATCTTCAAATTTAGGATATGTAAGATAATACATCTGTTTATACTTTAAATCTCTGTTTTCCAAGGCCAAGAGCTTCCGAACCTCTGTCGGACCCGCTCAATTGAAATGTTAAAATGCCAGAGGTTAGGCCATAAAAACAAATAATCTTCACATTCGTGGCAAATACCTTGTTGACTCTTTTTATTCCACATGTCAACTTTCCTCTAATACTCCTCATGTCAATTTAGTCAGCTAAATATCAACAAACATATAACATCAACCAACAACCTGTTGAAAAGACAGCCAAACATTGAAACAACATTTCATCTGGTCCACAAACTCAAAGTCCAGTCACACGAAGGAGAGATGGATCCTGTGGCATAGGCAAAGAATGGGTGGGGGCCATCTGTGCCCCTCAGTGCTGAGTGCTGTTCCCTGGTTGCATCCTTGCTGCAGCTGTCTGTGCAGCTAGCAAGCCAACATGCTGCTGTCCTCTGTCCATACTACTCTGAAGTCTTCCTGTAACCCTCTTTTTACTTCTTTTCCCATCTTCTTTGTTTCTTTCATGTCGTCACAGGGGTTGATGCTGTGAGGCTGAGTTCTAGTGTCATCACAGGGTTAGTGCTGTGAGGTCCCATCGTAGATCTGTTGAAAATCAGTTCTTGTCAATTTTCCATAGCCTGCTCCTCTGGTGGGTCTGCATCTGTGTAGGAAGATGGTCTGCATCTGGTCCGGATGAGCTTTCAAAAAAATCTTCTTCCCAAAAGAAAATCACAGCTTGTACTCCTCTTCTCAAGTTCTTCTCGTGTGGAACGGTCACAGACACTCCAGTGTCCAGCACTGTTGTCTAAAGAAGACCAAACCATTTACACGTCCTGGCTGGTTCGCCAAATTATTGTATATTGCTGGTTCGCCAATTGTAGTATGTTACAATAAGGAGAAAGGTCCAGACCAGTAATGTTCCCCAAGTCGATTTATTGGACAAAACAGAGTACAGAGCACAGGAGCACATGTCAGCCTTGCTGCTACATGGTGTGGCCGGAACAGAACAGAGCAAGAAGAAGAAGGGCAAGGACAAGGGGGCAAGGAGGGGAAGAAGGGCAGGAAGGGACTGAAGGGACGGTTTCTTTCCCCTCACATTATTTATAGGCAGACTTCACATGTGTGTGTGGGTACTTGCATACATTGGATGTGCACGGAGCTAGGTGTGTGTGCTACATCTCTTGTTTGTGTGTGTGTGTGTCCATTGTGCAGAAGAACAACACCCCAAGACCCTAAAGGTCAGCTAAGGTCAGATGCCCTCTGGGAAGCCTCCTTTGAACTGGACATCTAGTGTTCTCTGGAATGTGCTGTAGACCACTTAGTATCCAAACTTAAGTCTCTGTGTGTGTGTTCAAATTGGCTCTATAGGTCCATAAATGTGTATCAATTTACCACATTCCCCCCTACGGAGGGCCCTATTGGTCCTTCGTAAACAAGGGTACAATGAAGAAAATCAAAACACAAGTAAGAAAACCATACTTCAAAACATACTCCTCAAAAAGACAGAACTCATCACACCACAACATCTCATAGGCCCCCCTTGATAGACAAATTACTGTGACACAATCAGACATAAAAACAGGCATTAAGATTACACAGTATTGTCATAAGGTGATTCACATTCAATTTCAAAAAATAAAAATAGACAAACTGTTTCACAAATCATGCAAGAATATCAGTATTTAGAAACGTGTCGGCTTACGATCACTGCGTAGCCATGGATCACATGACGCTCGTCTGACGATAACCGGCAACACTGGAACTTATTTCCCAATAAAACAAGCTTAAAAATAAAACAACTCAGAAAATCTTATTCACAGAAAATACATAGGATGCTCACGTCGCATCAAAATGCATTCCCCTTCCAAATGCAGTGTGCAGGTCTCTCTGTTCCTTAAACTCTAGGAAAAAATGTTAAACATATTCACAACATCACAATCTCACGGAAAACCACAGTTTTCAGTGAATAAGTAGCAGCCCTCGGCCGCAACTCAACAGTTCCCAGTAGCTCAACAACGAAAATAAAAAACTCCACATTTGATACAAGAGACCAGAGAGTGAAACAAAATCCTTTACAACACTGCAATAAAACGGCAGCCAAACACTCCGCAGTTTAAATCACCATTATCACAAACATAGAACCAACATACATTCATTCAACAAAACACTAGTTGATACAGCTTCGTCTTCACTCACTTACAGAATAATAGATCTGCTGGTTTGTGTGTAAAAACTCTCCCCAATCTTCAAATTTAGGATATGTAAGATAATACATCTGTTTATACTTTAAATCTCTGTTTTCCAAGGCCAAGAGCTTCCGAACCTCTGTCGGACCCGCTCAATTGAAATGTTAAAATGCCAGAGGTTAGGCCATAAAAACAAATAATCTTCACATTCGTGGCAAATACCTTGTTGACTCTTTTTATTCCACATGTCAACTTTCCTCTAATACTCCTCATGTCAATTTAGTCAGCTAAATATCAACAAACATATAACATCAACCAACAACCTGTTGAAAAGACAGCCAAACATTGAAACAACATTTCATCTGGTCCACAAACTCAAAGTCCAGTCACACGAAGGAGAGATGGATCCTGTGGCATAGGCAAAGAATGGGTGGGGGCCATCTGTGCCCCTCAGTGCTGAGTGCTGTTCCCTGGTTGCATCCTTGCTGCAGCTGTCTGTGCAGCTAGCAAGCCAACATGCTGCTGTCCTCTGTCCATACTACTCTGAAGTCTTCCTGTAACCCTCTTTTTACTTCTTTTCCCATCTTCTTTGTTTCTTTCATGTCGTCACAGGGGTTGATGCTGTGAGGCTGAGTTCTAGTGTCATCACAGGGTTAGTGCTGTGAGGTCCCATCGTAGATCTGTTGAAAATCAGTTCTTGTCAATTTTCCATAGCCTGCTCCTCTGGTGGGTCTGCATCTGTGTAGGAAGATGGTCTGCATCTGGTCCGGATGAGCTTTCAAAAAAATCTTCTTCCCAAAAGAAAATCACAGCTTGTACTCCTCTTCTCAAGTTCTTCTCGTGTGGAACGGTCACAGACACTCCAGTGTCCAGCACTGTTGTCTAAAGAAGACCAAACCATTTACACGTCCTGGCTGGTTCGCCAAATTATTGTATATTGCTGGTTCGCCAATTGTAGTATGTTACAATAAGGAGAAAGGTCCAGACCAGTAATGTTCCCCAAGTCGATTTATTGGACAAAACAGAGTACAGAGCACAGGAGCACATGTCAGCCTTGCTGCTACATGGTGTGGCCGGAACAGAACAGAGCAAGAAGAAGAAGGGCAAGGACAAGGGGGCAAGGAGGGGAAGAAGGGCAGGAAGGGACTGAAGGGACGGTTTCTTTCCCCTCACATTATTTATAGGCAGACTTCACATGTGTGTGTGGGTACTTGCATACATTGGATGTGCACGGAGCTAGGTGTGTGTGCTACATCTCTTGTTTGTGTGTGTGTGTGTCCATTGTGCAGAAGAACAACACCCCAAGACCCTAAAGGTCAGCTAAGGTCAGATGCCCTCTGGGAAGCCTCCTTTGAACTGGACATCTAGTGTTCTCTGGAATGTGCTGTAGACCACTTAGTATCCAAACTTAAGTCTCTGTGTGTGTGTTCAAATTGGCTCTATAGGTCCATAAATGTGTATCAATTTACCACACTGCCAAATGAAAAAAGCTTACAGCACCTGGTATTCCCAGGCGGTCTCCCATCCAAGTACTAACCAGGCCCGACCCTGCTTAGCTTCCGAGATCGGACGAGATCGGGCGTGTTCAGGGTGGTATGGCCGTAAGCAACAGGAGCAGCGGCCGGTAGGCGTTATATAGATGACAGTGGCCCTGCTGTGGAGTGTGTTTATTCCTTTACTCTACTTAGGCTGCTAAAGGTTACAAGTGACATTTTTCAGCAGTGACATTTAGTTGTTAGTTAGTGCTGCATTCATAAACATGACGATTGCTCATTCAGTCAGTCTGCCAAATGAAAAAAGCTTACAGCACCTGGTATTCCCAGGCGGTCTCCCATCCAAGTACTAACCAGGCCCGACCCTGCTTAGCTTCCGAGATCGGACGAGATCGGGCGTGTTCAGGGTGGTATGGCCGTAAGCAACAGCAGCAGCGGCCGGTAGGCCTTATATAGATGACAGTGGCCCTGCTGTGGAGTGTGTTTATTCCTTTACTCTACTTAGGCTGGGCTGCTAAAGGTTACAAGTGACATTTTTCAGCAGTGACTTTTTGTTAGTTAGTGCTGCATTCATAAACATGACGATTGCTCATTCAGTCAGTCTGCCAAATGAAAAAAGCTTACAGCACCTGGTATTCCCAGGCGGTCTCCCATCCAAGTACTAACCAGGCCCGACCCTGCTTAGCTTCCGAGATCGGACGAGATCTGGCGTGTTCAGGGTGGTATGGCCGTAAGCAACAGCAGCAGCGGCCGGTAGGCCTTATATAGATGACAGTGGCCCTGCTGTGGAGTGTGTTTATTCCTTTACTCTACTTAGGCTGGGCTGCTAAAGGTTACAAGTGACATTTTTCAGCAGTGACATTTTGTTAGTTAGTGCTGCATTCATAAACATGACGATTGCTCATTCAGTCAGTCTGCCAAATGAAAAAAGCTTACAGCACCTGGTATTCCCAGGCGGTCTCCCATCCAAGTATTAACCAGGCCCGACCCTGCTTAGCTTCCGAGATCGGACGAGATCGGGCGTGTTCAGGGTGGTATGGCCGTAAGCAACAGCAGCAGCGGCCGGTAGGCCTTATATAGATGACAGTGGCCCTGCTGTGGAGTGTGTTTATTCCTTTACTCTACTTAGGCTGCTAAAGGTTACAAGTGACATTTTTCAGCAGTGACATTTAGTTGTTAGTTAGTGCTGCATTCATAAACATGACGATTGCTCATTCAGTCAGTCTGCCAAATGAAAAAAGCTTACAGCACCTGGTATTCCCAGGCGGTCTCCCATCCAAGTACTAACCAGGCCCGACCCTGCTTAGCTTCCGAGATCGGACGAGATCGGGCGTGTTCAGGGTGGTATGGCCGTAAGCAACAGCAGCAGCGGCCGGTAGGCCTTATATAGATGACAGTGGCCCTGCTGTGGAGTGTGTTTATTCCTTTACTCTACTTAGGCTGGGCTGCTAAAGGTTACAAGTGACATTTTTCAGCAGTGACATTTTGTTAGTTAGTGCTGCATTCATAAACATGACGATTGCTCATTCAGTCAGTCTGCCAAATGAAAAAAGCTTACAGCACCTGGTATTCCCAGGCGGTAGATCGGACGAGATCGGGCGTGTTCAGGGTGGTATGGCCGTAAGCAACAGCAGCAGCGGCCGGTAGGCCTTATATAGATGACAGTGGCCCTGCTGTGGAGTGTGTTTATTCCTTTACTCTATTTAGGCTGCTAAAGGTTACAAGTGACATTTTTCAGCAGTGACATTTAGTTGTTAGTTAGTGCTGCATTCATAAACATGACGATTGCTCATTCAGTCAGTCTGCCAAATGAAAAAAGCTTACAGCACCTGGTATTCCCAGGCGGTCTCCCATCCAAGTACTAACCAGGCCCGACCCTGCTTAGCTTCCGAGATCGGACGAGATCGGGCGTGTTCAGGGTGGTATGGCCGTAAGCAACAGCAGCAGCGGCCGGTAGGCCTTATATAGATGACAGTGGCACTGCTGTGGAGTGTGTTTATTCCTTTACTCTACTTAGGCTGCTAAAGGTTACAAGTGACATTTTTCAGCAGTGACATTTAGTTGTTAGTTAGTGCTGCATTCATAAACATGACGATTGCTCATTCAGTCAGTCTGCCAAATGAAAAAAGCTTACAGCACCTGGTATTCCCAGGCGGTCTCCCATCCAAGTACTAACCAGGCCCGACCCTGCTTAGCTTCCGAGATCGGACGAGATCGGGCGTGTTCAGGGTGGTATGGCCGTAAGCAACAGCAGCAGCGGCCGGTAGGCGTTATATAGATGACAGTGGCCCTGCTGTGGAGTGTGTTTATTCCTTTACTCTACTTAGGCTGCTAAAGGTTACAAGTGACATTTTTCAGCAGTGACATTTAGTTGTTAGTTAGTGCTGCATTCATAAACATGACGATTGCTCATTCAGTCAGTCTGCCAAATGAAAAAAGCTTACAGCACCTGGTATTCCCAGGCGGTCTCCCATCCAAGTACTAACCAGGCCCGACCCTGCTTAGCTTCCGAGATCGGACGAGATCGGGCGTGTTCAGGGTGGTATGGCCGTAAGCAACAGCAGCAGCGGCCGGTAGGCCTTATATAGATGACAGTGGCCCTGCTGTGGAGTGTGTTTATTCCTTTACTCTACTTAGGCTGGGCTGCTAAAGGTTACAAGTGACATTTTTCAGCAGTGACATTTTGTTAGTTAGTGCTGCATTCATAAACATGACGATTGCTCATTCAGTCAGTCTGCCAAATGAAAAAAGCTTACAGCACCTGGTATTCCCAGGCGGTCTCCCATCCAAGTACTAACCAGGCCCGACCCTGCTTAGCTTCCGAGATCGGACGAGATCGGGCGTGTTCAGGGTGGAATGGCCGTAAGCAACAGCAGCAGCGGCCGGTAGGCCTTATATAGATGACAGTGGCCCTGCTGTGGAGTGTGTTTATTCCTTTACTCTACTTAGGCTGCTAAAGGTTACAAGTGACATTTTTCAGCAGTGACATTTAGTTGTTAGTTAGTGCTGCATTCATAAACATGACGATTGCTCATTCAGTCAGTCTGCCAAATGAAAAAAGCTTACAGCACCTGGTATTCCCAGGCGGTCTCCCATCCAAGTACTAACCAGGCCCGACCCTGCTTAGCTTCCGAGATCGGACGAGATCGGGCGTGTTCAGGGTGGTATGGCCGTAAGCAACAGCAGCAGCGGCCGGTAGGCCTTATATAGATGACAGTGGCCCTGCTGTGGAGTGTGTTTATTCCTTTACTCTACTTAGGCTGGGC
>NC_139956.1:48872066-48927066 GCF_963454915.1 Gymnoscopelus microlampas
TGTGTTTATTCCTTTACTCTACTTAGGCTGGGCTGCTAAAGGTTACAAGTGACATTTTTCAGCAGTGACATTTTGTTAGTTAGTGCTGCATTCATAAACATGACGATTGCTCATTCAGTCAGTCTGCCAAATGAAAAAAGCTTACAGCACCTGGTATTCCCAGGCGGTCTCCCATCCAAGTACTAACCAGGCCCGACCCTGCTTAGCTTCCGAGATCGGACGAGATCGGGCGTGTTCAGGGTGGTATGGCCGTAAGCAACAGCAGCAGCGGCCGGTAGGCCTTATATAGATGACAGTGGCCCTGCTGTGGAGTGTGTTTATTCCTTTACTCTACTTAGGCTGGGCTGCTAAAGGTTACAAGTGACATTTTTCAGCAGTGACATTTTGTTAGTTAGTGTGTTTATTCCTTTACTCTACTTACGCTGGGCTGCTAAAGGTTACAAGTGACATTTTTCAGCAGTGACATTTTGTTAGTTAGTGCTGCATTCATAAACATGACGATTGCTCATTCAGTCAGTCTGCCAAATGAAAAAAGCTTACAGCACCTGGTATTCCCAGGCGGTCTCCCATCCAAGTACTAACCAGGCCCGACCCTGCTTAGCTTCTGAGATCGGACGAGATCGGGCGTGTTCAGGGTGGTATGGCCGTAAGCAACAGCAGCAGCGGCCGGTAGGCCTTATATAGATGACAGTGGCCCTGCTGTGGAGTGTGTTTATTCCTTTACTCTACTTAGGCTGGGCTGCTAAAGGTTACAAGTGACATTTTTCAGCAGTGACATTTTGTTAGTTAGTGCTGCATTCATAAACATGACGATTGCTCATTCAGTCAGTCTGCCAAATGAAAAAAGCTTACAGCACCTGGTATTCCCAGGCGGTCTCCCATCCAAGTACTAACCAGGCCCGACCCTGCTTAGCTTCCGAGATCGGCCGAGATCGGGCGTGTTCAGGGTGGTATGGCCGTAAGCAACAGCAGCAGCGGCCGGTAGGCCTTATATAGATGACAGTGGCCCTGCTGTGGAGTGTGTTTATTCCTTTACTCTACTTAGGCTGGGCTGCTAAAGGTTACAAGTGACATTTTTCAATAGTGACATTTTGTTAGTTAGTGCTGCATTCATAAACATGACGATTGCTCATTCAGTCAGTCTGACAAATGAAAAAAACTTACAGCACCTGGTATTCCCAGGCGGTCTCCCATCCAAGTACTAACCAGGCCCGACCCTGCTTAGCTTCCGAGATCGGACGAGATCGGGCGTGTTCAGGGTGGTATGGCCGTAAGCAACAGCAGCAGCGGCCGGTAGGCCTTATATAGATGACAGTGGCCCTGCTGTGGAGTGTGTTTATTCCTTTACTCTACTTAGGCTGCTAAAGGTTACAAGTGACATTTTTCAGCAGTGACATTTAGTTGTTAGTTAGTGCTGCATTCATAAACATGACGATTGCTCATTCAGTCAGTCTGCCAAATGAAAAAAGCTTACAGCACCTGGTATTCCCAGGCGGTCTCCCATCCAAGTACTAACCAGGCCCGACCCTGCTTAGCTTCCGAGATCGGACGAGATCGGGCTTGTTCAGGGTGGTATGGCCGTAAGCAACAGCAGCAGCGGCCGATGACAGTGGCCCTGCTGTGGAGTGTGTTTATTCCTTTACTCTATTTAGGCTGCTAAAGGTTACAAGTGACATTTTTCAGCAGTGACATTTAGTTTTTAGTTAGTGCTGCATTCATAAACATGACGATTGCTCATTCAGTCAGTCTGCCAAATGAAAAAAGCTTACAGCACCTGGTATTCCCAGGCGGTCTCCCATCCAAGTACTAACCAGGCCCGACCCTGCTTAGCTTCCGAGATCGGACGAGATCGGGCGTGTTCAGGGTGGTATGGCCGTAAGCAACAGCAGCAGCGGCCGGTAGGCCTTATATAGATGACAGTGGCCCTGCTGTGGAGTGTGTTTATTCCTTTACTCTACTTAGACTGCTAAAGGTTACAAGTGACATTTTTCAGCAGTGACATTTAGTTGTTAGTTAGTGCTGCATTCATAAACATGACGATTGCTCATTCAGTCAGTCTGCCAAATGAAAAAAGCTTACAGCACCTGGTATTCCCAGGCGGTCTCCCATCCAAGTACTAACCAGGCCCGACCCTGCTTAGCTTCCGAGATCGGACGAGATCGGGCGTGTTCAGGGTGGTATGGCCGTAAGCAACAGCAGCAGCGGCCGGTAGGCCTTATATAGATGACAGTGGCCCTGCTGTGGAGTGTGTTTATTCCTTTACTCTACTTAGGCTGGGCTGCTAAAGGTTACAAGTGACATTTTTCAGCAGTGACATTTTGTTAGTTAGTGCTGCATTCATAAACATGACGATTGCTCATTCAGTCAGTCTGCCAAATGAAAAAAGCTTACAGCACCTGGTATTCCCAGGCGGTCTCCCATCCAAGTACTAACCAGGCCCGACCCTGCTTAGCTTCCGAGATCGGACGAGATCGGGCGTGTTCAGGGTGGTATGGCCGTAAGCAACAGCAGCAGCGGCCGGTAGGCCTTATATAGATGACAGTGGCACTGCTGTGGAGCGTGTTTATTCCTTTACTCTACTTAGGCTGCTAAAGGTTACAAGTGACATTTTCAGCAGTGACATTTAGTTGTTAGTTAGTGCTGCATTCATAAACATGACGATTGCTCATTCAGTCAGTCTGCCAAATGAAAAAAGCTTACAGCACCTGGTATTCCCAGGCGGTCTCCCATCCAAGTACTAACCAGGCCCGACCCTGCTTAGCTTCCGAGATCGGACGAGATCGGGCGTGTTCAGGGTGGTATGGCCGTAAGCAACAGCAGCAGTGGCCGGTAGGCGTTATATAGATGACAGTGGCCCTGCTGTGGAGTGTGTTTATTCCTTTACTCTACTTAGGCTGGGCTGCTAAAGGTTACAAGTGACATTTTTCAGCAGTGACATTTTGTTAGTTAGTGCTGCATTCATAAACATGACGATTGCTCATTCAGTCAGTCTGCCAAATGAAAAAAGCTTACAGCACCTGGTATTCCCAGGCGGTCTCCCATCCAAGTACTAACCAGGCCCGACCCTGCTTAGCTTCCGAGATCGGACGAGATCGGGCGTGTTCAGGGTGGTATGGCCGTAAGCAACAGCAGCAGCGGCCGGTAGGCCTTATATAGATGACAGTGGCCCTGCTGTGGAGTGTGTTTATTCCTTTACTCTACTTAGGCTGGGCTGCTAAAGGTTACAAGTGACATTTTTCAGCAGTGACATTTTGTTAGTTAGTGTGTTTATTCCTTTACTCTACTTACGCTGGGCTGCTAAAGGTTACAAGTGACATTTTTCAGCAGTGACATTTTGTTAGTTAGTGCTGCATTCATAAACATGACGATTGCTCATTCAGTCAGTCTGCCAAATGAAAAAAGCTTACAGCACCTGGTATTCCCAGGCGGTCTCCCATCCAAGTACTAACCAGGCCCGACCCTGCTTAGCTTCCGAGATCGGACGAGATCGGGCGTGTTCAGGGTGGTATGGCCGTAAGCAACAGCAGCAGCGGCCGGTAGGCCTTATATAGATGACAGTGGCCCTGCTGTGGAGTGTGTTTATTCCTTTACTCTACTTAGGCTGGGCTGCTAAAGGTTACAAGTGACATTTTTCAGCAGTGACATTTTGTTAGTTAGTGCTGCATTCATAAACATGACGATTGCTCATTCAGTCAGTCTGCCAAATGAAAAAAGCTTACAGCACCTGGTATTCCCAGGCGGTCTCCCATCCAAGTACTAACCAGGCCCGACCCTGCTTAGCTTCCGAGATCGGCCGAGATCGGGCGTGTTCAGGGTGGTATGGCCGTAAGCAACAGCAGCAGCGGCCGGTAGGCCTTATATAGATGACAGTGGCCCTGCTGTGGAGTGTGTTTATTCCTTTACTCTACTTAGGCTGGGCTGCTAAAGGTTACAAGTGACATTTTTCAATAGTGACATTTTGTTAGTTAGTGCTGCATTCATAAACATGACGATTGCTCATTCAGTCAGTCTGACAAATGAAAAAAGCTTACAGCACCTGGTATTCCCAGGCGGTCTCCCATCCAAGTACTAACCAGGCCCGACCCTGCTTAGCTTCTGAGATCGGACGAGATCGGGCGTGTTCAGGGTGGTATGGCCGTAAGCAACAGCAGCAGCGGCCGGTAGGCCTTATATAGATGACAGTGGCCCTGCTGTGGAGTGTGTTTATTCCTTTACTCTACTTAGGCTGGGCTGCTAAAGGTTACAAGTGACATTTTTCAGCAGTGACATTTTGTTAGTTAGTGCTGCATTCATAAACATGACGATTGCTCATTCAGTCAGTCTGCCAAATGAAAAAAGCTTACAGCACCTGGTATTCCCAGGCGGTCTCCCATCCAAGTACTAACCAGGCCCGACCCTGCTTAGCTTCCGAGATCGGACGAGATCGGGCGTGTTCAGGGTGGTATGGCCGTAAGCAACAGCAGCAGCGGCCGGTAGGCCTTATATAGATGACAGTGGCACTGCTGTGGAGCGTGTTTATTCCTTTACTCTACTTAGGCTGCTAAAGGTTACAAGTGACATTTTCAGCAGTGACATTTAGTTGTTAGTTAGTGCTGCATTCATAAACATGACGATTGCTCATTCAGTCAGTCTG
The DNA here is from genome assembly GCF_963454915.1 of Gymnoscopelus microlampas. Lineage (NCBI taxonomy): Eukaryota > Metazoa > Chordata > Actinopteri > Myctophiformes > Myctophidae > Gymnoscopelus > Gymnoscopelus microlampas. The sequence goes on from NC_139956.1 coordinate 48,876,700, forward strand.
CCAAATGAAAAAAGCTTACAGCACCTGGTATTCCCAGGCGGTCTCCCATCCAAGTACTAACCAGGCCCGACCCTGCTTAGCTTCCGAGATCGGACGAGATCGGGCGTGTTCAGGGTGGTATGGCCGTAAGCAACAGCAGCAGTGGCCGGTAGGCGTTATATAGATGACAGTGGCCCTGCTGTGGAGTGTGTTTATTCCTTTACTCTACTTAGGCTGGGCTGCTAAAGGTTACAAGTGACATTTTTCAGCAGTGACATTTTGTTAGTTAGTGCTGCATTCATAAACATGACGATTGCTCATTCAGTCAGTCTGCCAAATGAAAAAAGCTTACAGCACCTGGTATTCCCAGGCGGTCTCCCATCCAAGTACTAACCAGGCCCGACCCTGCTTAGCTTCCGAGATCGGACGAGATCGGGCGTGTTCAGGGTGGTATGGCCGTAAGCAACAGCAGCAGCGGCCGGTAGGCCTTATATAGATGACAGTGGCCCTGCTGTGGAGTGTGTTTATTCCTTTACTCTACTTAGGCTGGGCTGCTAAAGGTTACAAGTGACATTTTTCAGCAGTGACATTTTGTTAGTTAGTGTGTTTATTCCTTTACTCTACTTACGCTGGGCTGCTAAAGGTTACAAGTGACATTTTTCAGCAGTGACATTTTGTTAGTTAGTGCTGCATTCATAAACATGACGATTGCTCATTCAGTCAGTCTGCCAAATGAAAAAAGCTTACAGCACCTGGTATTCCCAGGCGGTCTCCCATCCAAGTACTAACCAGGCCCGACCCTGCTTAGCTTCCGAGATCGGACGAGATCGGGCGTGTTCAGGGTGGTATGGCCGTAAGCAACAGCAGCAGCGGCCGGTAGGCCTTATATAGATGACAGTGGCCCTGCTGTGGAGTGTGTTTATTCCTTTACTCTACTTAGGCTGGGCTGCTAAAGGTTACAAGTGACATTTTTCAGCAGTGACATTTTGTTAGTTAGTGCTGCATTCATAAACATGACGATTGCTCATTCAGTCAGTCTGCCAAATGAAAAAAGCTTACAGCACCTGGTATTCCCAGGCGGTCTCCCATCCAAGTACTAACCAGGCCCGACCCTGCTTAGCTTCCGAGATCGGCCGAGATCGGGCGTGTTCAGGGTGGTATGGCCGTAAGCAACAGCAGCAGCGGCCGGTAGGCCTTATATAGATGACAGTGGCCCTGCTGTGGAGTGTGTTTATTCCTTTACTCTACTTAGGCTGGGCTGCTAAAGGTTACAAGTGACATTTTTCAATAGTGACATTTTGTTAGTTAGTGCTGCATTCATAAACATGACGATTGCTCATTCAGTCAGTCTGACAAATGAAAAAAGCTTACAGCACCTGGTATTCCCAGGCGGTCTCCCATCCAAGTACTAACCAGGCCCGACCCTGCTTAGCTTCTGAGATCGGACGAGATCGGGCGTGTTCAGGGTGGTATGGCCGTAAGCAACAGCAGCAGCGGCCGGTAGGCCTTATATAGATGACAGTGGCCCTGCTGTGGAGTGTGTTTATTCCTTTACTCTACTTAGGCTGCTAAAGGTTACAAGTGACATTTTTCAGCAGTGACATTTAGTTGTTAGTTAGTGCTGCATTCATAAACATGACGATTGCTCATTCAGTCAGTCTGCCAAATGAAAAAAGCTTACAGCACCTGGTATTCCCAGGCGGTCTCCCATCCAAGTACTAACCAGGCCCGACCCTGCTTAGCTTCCGAGATCGGACGAGATCGGGCTTGTTCAGGGTGGTATGGCCGTAAGCAACAGCAGCAGCGGCCGATGACAGTGGCCCTGCTGTGGAGTGTGTTTATTCCTTTACTCTATTTAGGCTGCTAAAGGTTACAAGTGACATTTTTCAGCAGTGACATTTAGTTGTTAGTTAGTGCTGCATTCATAAACATGACGATTGCTCATTCAGTCAGTCTGCCAAATGAAAAAAGCTTACAGCACCTGGTATTCCCAGGCGGTCTCCCATCCAAGTACTAACCAGGCCCGACCCTGCTTAGCTTCCGAGATCGGACGAGATCGGGCGTGTTCAGGGTGGTATGGCCGTAAGCAACAGCAGCAGCGGCCGGTAGGCCTTATATAGATGACAGTGGCCCTGCTGTGGAGTGTGTTTATTCCTTTACTCTACTTAGGCTGGGCTGCTAAAGGTTACAAGTGACATTTTTCAGCAGTGACATTTTGTTAGTTAGTGCTGCATTCATAAACATGACGATTGCTCATTCAGTCAGTCTGCCAAATGAAAAAAGCTTACAGCACCTGGTATTCCCAGGCGGTCTCCCATCCAAGTACTAACCAGGCCCGACCCTGCTTAGCTTCCGAGATCGGACGAGATCGGGCGTGTTCAGGGTGGTATGGCCGTAAGCAACAGCAGCAGCGGCCGGTAGGCCTTATATTGATGACAGTGGCCCTGCTGTGGAGTGTGTTTATTCCTTTACTCTACTTAGGCTGGGCTGCTAAAGGTTACAAGTGACATTTTTCAGCAGTGACATTTTGTTAGTTAGTGCTGCATTCATAAACATGACGATTGCTCATTCAGTCAGTCTGCCAAATGAAAAAAGCTTACAGCACCTGGTATTCCCAGGCGGTCTCCCATCCAAGTACTAACCAGGCCCGACCCTGCTTAGCTTCCGAGATCGGACGAGATCGGGCGTGTTCAGGGTGGTATGGCCGTAAGCAACAGCAGCAGCGGCCGGTAGGCCTTATATAGATGACAGTGGCCCTGCTGTGGAGTGTGTTTATTCCTTTACTCTATTTAGGCTGCTAAAGGTTACAAGTGACATTTTTCAGCAGTGACATTTAGTTGTTAGTTAGTGCTGCATTCATAAACATGACGATTGCTCATTCAGTCAGTCTGCCAAATGAAAAAAGCTTACAGCACCTGGTATTCCCAGGCGGTCTCCCATCCAAGTACTAACCAGGCCCGACCCTGCTTAGCTTCCGAGATCGGACGAGATCGGGCGTGTTCAGGGTGGTATGGCCGTAAGCAACAGCAGCAGCGGCCGGTAGGCCTTATATAGATGACAGTGGCCCTGCTGTGGAGTGTGTTTATTCCTTTACTCTACTTAGGCTGCTAAAGGTTACAAGTGACATTTTTCAGCAGTGACATTTAGTTGTTAGTTAGTGCTGCATTCATAAACATGACGATTGCTCATTCAGTCAGTCTGCCAAATGAAAAAAGCTTACAGCACCTGGTATTCCCAGGCGGTCTCCCATCCAAGTACTAACCAGGCCCGACCCTGCTTAGCTTCCGAGATTGGACGAGATTGGGCGTGTTCAGGGTGGTATGGCCTTAAGCAACAGCAGCAGCGGCCGGTAGGCCTTATATAGATGACAGTGGCCCTGCTGTGGAGTGTGTTTATTCCTTTACTCTACTTAGGCTGGGCTGCTAAAGGTTACAAGTGACATTTTTCAGCAGTGACATTTTGTTAGTTAGTGCTGCATTCATAAACATGACGATTGCTCATTCAGTCAGTCTGCCAAATGAAAAAAGCTTACAGCACCTGGTATTCCCAGGCGGTCTCCCATCCAAGTACTAACCAGGCCCGACCCTGCTTAGCTTCCGAGATCGGACGAGATCGGGCGTGTTCAGGGTGGTATGGCCGTAAGCAACAGCAGCAGCGGCCGGTAGGCCTTATATAGATGACAGTGGCACTGCTGTGGAGTGTGTTTATTCCTTTACTCTACTTAGACTGCTAAAGGTTACAAGTGACATTTTTCAGCAGTGACATTTAGTTGTTAGTTAGTGCTGCATTCATAAACATGACGATTGCTCATTCAGTCAGTCTGCCAAATGAAAAAAGCTTACAGCACCTGGTATTCCCAGGCGGTCTCCCATCCAAGTACTAACCAGGCCCGACCCTGCTTAGCTTCCGAGATCGGACGAGATCGGGCGTGTTCAGGGTGGTATGGCCGTAAGCAACAGCAGCAGCGGCCGGTAGGCGTTATATAGATGACAGTGGCCCTGCTGTGGAGTGTGTTTATTCCTTTACTCTACTTAGGCTGGGCTGCTAAAGGTTACAAGTGACATTTTTCAGCAGTGACATTTTGTTAGTTAGTGCTGCATTCATAAACATGACGATTGCTCATTCAGTCAGTCTGCCAAATGAAAAAAGCTTACAGCACCTGGTATTCCCAGGCGGTCTCCCATCCAAGTACTAACCAGGCCCGACCCTGCTTAGCTTCCGAGATCGGACGAGATCGGGCGTGTTCAGGGTGGTATGGCCGTAAGCAACAGCAGCAGCGGCCGGTAGGCCTTATATAGATGACAGTGGCACTGCTGTGGAGTGTGTTTATTCCTTTACTCTACTTAGGCTGCTAAAGGTTACAAGTGACATTTTTCAGCAGTGACATTTAGTTGTTAGTTAGTGCTGCATTCATAAACATGACGATTGCTCATTCAGTCAGTCTGCCAAATGAAAAAAGCTTACAGCACCTGGTATTCCCAGGCGGTCTCCCATCCAAGTACTAACCAGGCCCGACCCTGCTTAGCTTCCGAGATCGGACGAGATCGGGCGTGTTCAGGGTGGTATGGCCGTAAGCAACAGCAGCAGCGGCCGGTAGGCGTTATATAGATGACATTGGCCCTGCTGTGGAGTGTGTTTATTCCTTTACTCTACTTAGGCTGGGCTGCTAAAGGTTACAAGTGACATTTTTCAGCAGTGACATTTTGTTAGTTAGTGCTGCATTCATAAACATGACGATTGCTCATTCAGTCAGTCTGCCAAATGAAAAAAGCTTACAGCACCTGGTATTCCCAGGCGGTCTCCCATCCAAGTACTAACCAGGCCCGACCCTGCTTAGCTTCCGAGATCGGCCGAGATCGGGCGTGTTCAGGGTGGTATGGCCGTAAGCAACAGCAACAGCGGCCGGTAGGCCTTATATAGATGACAGTGGCCCTGCTGTGGAGTGTGTTTATTCCTTTACTCTACTTAGGCTGGGCTGCTAAAGGTTACAAGTGACATTTTTCAATAGTGACATTTTGTTAGTTAGTGCTGCATTCATAAACATGACGATTGCTCATTCAGTCAGTCTGACAAATGAAAAAAGCTTACAGCACCTGGTATTCCCAGGCGGTCTCCCATCCAAGTACTAACCAGGCCCGACCCTGCTTAGCTTCTGAGATCGGACGAGATCGGGCGTGTTCAGGGTGGTATGGCCGTAAGCAACAGCAGCAGCGGCCGGTAGGCCTTATATAGATGACAGTGGCCCTGCTGTGGAGTGTGTTTATTCCTTTACTCTACTTAGGCTGCTAAAGGTTACAAGTGACATTTTTCAGCAGTGACATTTAGTTGTTAGTTAGTGCTGCATTCATAAACATGACGATTGCTCATTCAGTCAGTCTGCCAAATGAAAAAAGCTTACAGCACCTGGTATTCCCAGGCGGTCTCCCATCCAAGTACTAACCAGGCCCGACCCTGCTTAGCTTCCGAGATCGGACGAGATCGGGCTTGTTCAGGGTGGTATGGCCGTAAGCAACAGCAGCAGCGGCCGATGACAGTGGCCCTGCTGTGGAGTGTGTTTATTCCTTTACTCTATTTAGGCTGCTAAAGGTTACAAGTGACATTTTTCAGCAGTGACATTTAGTTTTTAGTTAGTGCTGCATTCATAAACATGACGATTGCTCATTCAGTCAGTCTGCCAAATGAAAAAAGCTCACAGCACCTGGTATTCCCAGGCGGTCTCCCATCCAAGTACTAACCAGGCCCGACCCTGCTTAGCTTCCGAGATCGGACGAGATCGGGCGTGTTCAGGGTGGTATGGCCGTAAGCAACAGCAGCAGCGGCCGGTAGGCCTTATATAGATGACAGTGGCCCTGCTGTGGAGTGTGTTTATTCCTTTACTCTATTTAGGCTGCTAAAGGTTACAAGTGACATTTTTCAGCAGTGACATTTAGTTGTTAGTTAGTGCTGCATTCATAAACATGACGATTGCTCATTCAGTCAGTCTGCCAAATGAAAAAAGCTTACAGCACCTGGTATTCCCAGGCGGTCTCCCATCCAAGTACTAACCAGGCCCGACCCTGCTTAGCTTCCGAGATCGGACGAGATCGGGCGTGTTCAGGGTGGTATGGCCGTAAGCAACAGCAGCAGCGGCCGGTAGGCGTTATATAGATGACAGTGGCCCTGCTGTGGAGTGTGTTTATTCCTTTACTCTACTTAGGCTGCTAAAGGTTACAAGTGACATTTTTCAGCAGTGACATTTAGTTGTTAGTTAGTGCTGCATTCATAAACATGACGATTGCTCATTCAGTCAGTCTGCCAAATGAAAAAAGCTTACAGCACCTGGTATTCCCAGGCGGTCTCCCATCCAAGTACTAACCAGGCCCGACCCTGCTTAGCTTCCGAGATCGGACGAGATTGGGCGTGTTCAGGGTGGTATGGCCTTAAGCAACAGCAGCAGCGGCCGGTAGGCCTTATATAGATGACAGTGGCCCTGCTGTGGAGTGTGTTTATTCCTTTACTCTACTTAGGCTGGGCTGCTAAAGGTTACAAGTGACATTTTTCAGCAGTGACATTTTGTTAGTTAGTGCTGCATTCATAAACATGACGATTGCTCATTCAGTCAGTCTGCCAAATGAAAAAAGCTTACAGCACCTGGTATTCCCAGGCGGTCTCCCATCCAAGTACTAACCAGGCCCGACCCTGCTTAGCTTCCGAGATCGGACGAGATCGGGCGTGTTCAGGGTGGTATGGCCGTAAGCAACAGCAGCAGCGGCCGGTAGGCCTTATATAGATGACAGTGGCACTGCTGTGGAGTGTGTTTATTCCTTTACTCTACTTAGACTGCTAAAGGTTACAAGTGACATTTTTCAGCAGTGACATTTAGTTGTTAGTTAGTGCTGCATTCATAAACATGACGATTGCTCATTCAGTCAGTCTGCCAAATGAAAAAAGCTTACAGCACCTGGTATTCCCAGGCGGTCTCCCATCCAAGTACTAACCAGGCCCGACCCTGCTTAGCTTCCGAGATCGGACGAGATCGGGCGTGTTCAGGGTGGTATGGCCGTAAGCAACAGCAGCAGCGGCCGGTAGGCCTTATATAGATGACAGTGGCCCTGCTGTGGAGTGTGTTTATTCCTTTACTCTACTTAGGCTGGGCTGCTAAAGGTTACAAGTGACATTTTTCAGCAGTGACATTTTGTTAGTTAGTGCTGCATTCATAAACATGACGATTGCTCATTCAGTCAGTCTGCCAAATGAAAAAAGCTTACAGCACCTGGTATTCCCAGGCGGTCTCCCATCCAAGTACTAACCAGGCCCGACCCTGCTTAGCTTCCGAGATCGGACGAGATCGGGCGTGTTCAGGGTGGTATGGCCGTAAGCAACAGCAGCAGCGGCCGGTAGGCCTTATATAGATGACAGTGGCACTGCTGTGGAGTGTGTTTATTCCTTTACTCTACTTAGGCTGCTAAAGGTTACAAGTGACATTTTTCAGCAGTGACATTTAGTTGTTAGTTAGTGCTGCATTCATAAACATGACGATTGCTCATTCAGTCAGTCTGCCAAATGAAAAAAGCTTACAGCACCTGGTATTCCCAGGCGGTCTCCCATCCAAGTACTAACCAGGCCCGACCCTGCTTAGCTTCCGAGATCGGACGAGATCGGGCGTGTTCAGGGTGGTATGGCCGTAAGCAACAGCAGCAGCGGCCGGTAGGCGTTATATAGATGACAGTGGCCCTGCTGTGGAGTGTGTTTATTCCTTTACTCTATTTAGGCTGCTAAAGGTTACAAGTGACATTTTTCAGCAGTGACATTTAGTTGTTAGTTAGTGCTGCATTCATAAACATGACGATTGCTCATTCAGTCAGTCTGCCAAATGAAAAAAGCTTACAGCACCTGGTATTCCCAGGCGGTCTCCCATCCAAGTACTAACCAGGCCCGACCCTGCTTAGCTTCCGAGATCGGACGAGATCGGGCGTGTTCAGGGTGGTATGGCCGTAAGCAACAGCAGCAGCGGCCGGTAGGCCTTATATAGATGACAGTGGCCCTGCTGTGGAGTGTGTTTATTCCTTTACTCTACTTAGGCTGCTAAAGGTTACAAGTGACATTTTTCAGCAGTGACATTTAGTTGTTAGTTAGTGCTGCATTCATAAACATGACGATTGCTCATTCAGTCAGTCTGCCAAATGAAAAAAGCTTACAGCACCTGGTATTCCCAGGCGGTCTCCCATCCAAGTACTAACCAGGCCCGACCCTGCTTAGCTTCCGAGATCGGACGAGATTGGGCGTGTTCAGGGTGGTATGGCCTTAAGCAACAGCAGCAGCGGCCGGTAGGCATTATATAGATGACAGTGGCCCTGCTGTGGAGTGTGTTTATTCCTTTACTCTACTTAGGCTGGGCTGCTAAAGGTTACAAGTGACATTTTTCAGCAGTGACATTTTGTTAGTTAGTGCTGCATTCATAAACATGACGATTGCTCATTCAGTCAGTCTGCCAAATGAAAAAAGCTTACAGCACCTGGTATTCCCAGGCGGTCTCCCATCCAAGTACTAACCAGGCCCGACCCTGCTTAGCTTCCGAGATCGGACGAGATCGGGCGTGTTCAGGGTGGTATGGCCGTAAGCAACAGCAGCAGCGGCCGGTAGGCCTTATATAGATGACAGTGGCCCTGCTGTGGAGTGTGTTTATTCCTTTACTCTACTTAGACTGCTAAAGGTTACAAGTGACATTTTTCAGCAGTGACATTTAGTTGTTAGTTAGTGCTGCATTCATAAACATGACGATTGCTCATTCAGTCAGTCTGCCAAATGAAAAAAGCTTACAGCACCTGGTATTCCCAGGCGGTCTCCCATCCAAGTACTAACCAGGCCCGACCCTGCTTAGCTTCCGAGATCGGACGAGATCGGGCGTGTTCAGGGTGGTATGGCCGTAAGCAACAGCAGCAGCGGCCGGTAGGCCTTATATAGATGACAGTGGCCCTGCTGTGGAGTGTGTTTATTCCTTTACTCTACTTAGGCTGGGCTGCTAAAGGTTACAAGTGACATTTTTCAGCAGTGACATTTTGTTAGTTAGTGCTGCATTCATAAACATGACGATTGCTCATTCAGTCAGTCTGCCAAATGAAAAAAGCTTACAGCACCTGGTATTCCCAGGCGGTCTCCCATCCAAGTACTAACCAGGCCCGACCCTGCTTAGCTTCCGAGATCGGACGAGATCGGGCGTGTTCAGGGTGGTATGGCCGTAAGCAACAGCAGCAGCGGCCGGTAGGCTTTATATAGATGACAGTGGCACTGCTGTGGAGCGTGTTTATTCCTTTACTCTACTTAGGCTGCTAAAGGTTACAAGTGGCATTTTCAGCAGTGACATTTAGTTGTTAGTTAGTGCTGCATTCATAAACATGACGATTGCTCATTCAGTCAGTCTGCCAAATGAAAAAAGCTTAGAGCACCTGGTATTCCCAGGCGGTCTCCCATCCAAGTACTAACCAGGCCCGACCCTGCTTAGCTTCCGAGATCGGACGAGATCGGGCGTGTTCAGGGTGGTATGGCCGTAAGCAACAGCAGCAGCGGCCGGTAGGCCTTATATAGATGACAGTGGCCCTGCTGTGGAGTGTGTTTATTCCTTTACTCTACTTAGGCTGGGCTGCTAAAGGTTACAAGTGACATTTTTCAGCAGTGACATTTTGTTAGTTAGTGTGTTTATTCCTTTACTCTACTTACGCTGGGCTGCTAAAGGTTACAAGTGACATTTTTCAGCAGTGACATTTTGTTAGTTAGTGCTGCATTCATAAACATGACGATTGCTCATTCAGTCAGTCTGCCAAATGAAAAAAGCTTACAGCACCTGGTATTCCCAGGCGGTCTCCCATCCAAGTACTAACCAGGCCCGACCCTGCTTAGCTTCCGAGATCGGACGAGATCGGGCGTGTTCAGGGTGGTATGGCCGTAAGCAACAGCAGCAGCGGCCGGTAGGCCTTATATAGATGACAGTGGCCCTGCTGTGGAGTGTGTTTATTCCTTTACTCTACTTAGGCTGGGCTGCTAAAGGTTACAAGTGACATTTTTCAGCAGTGACATTTTGTTAGTTAGTGCTGCATTCATAGACATGACGATTGCTCATTCAGTCAGTCTGCCAAATGAAAAAAGCTTACAGCACCTGGTATTCCCAGGCGGTCTCCCATCCAAGTACTAACCAGGCCCGACCCTGCTTAGCTTCCGAGATCGGCCGAGATCGGGCGTGTTCAGGGTGGTATGGCCGTAAGCAACAGCAGCAGCGGCCGGTAGGCCTTATATAGATGACAGTGGCCCTGCTGTGGAGTGTGTTTATTCCTTTACTCTACTTAGGCTGGGCTGCTAAAGGTTACAAGTGACATTTTTCAATAGTGACATTTTGTTAGTTAGTGCTGCATTCATAAACATGACGATTGCTCATTCAGTCAGAATCCGTGTACGTAGCGTTCAGTTGATTTTCAAAATAAAATCCCAAAATCAAAAATCGGAAATTGTCCGTTCAGTTTATATCCGTTCTTAAGTCCCAAAATCGACAATAAGAAATTGGCTTCATCTCATGAATGGAAAACGGAAATTGACCCGTTTTTTAACTTTATTTTTTTGTTAAACACAATTTTTGCCAAGATATCAAGTATTACTTTATAAGCCCGTATCTTGCGTTCAGTCTATTATTCAATGTGAAATCCAGAATCAAAAATCGAAAATTGGCTTGATTTTCAATTCTAGCCTTTCATCTACATGAATGGAAAACGGAAAATTACCTGTTTTTTAATTATCGATCATTCATCTGCATTATTATACAAAGTTACGGATAGGGAGGGGGCGGAGCCGAGTCTCCACCCCCTCGCTACGCGCCATCTTGGTGAGGTCGTAACGTCACGCTTTGATATCGCCGCAAAGCAATCTTCCAATCACTCTGCTGCTCCGTCCATCTCCATTCATATTATCTCGGTGTTCAGACCCACGCTCACTGGTAAGTTGATGAAATTACTTTATTTATTTTTTGCAACACTGGCCAGGCAAGGCAGAGGGACGACAGCTGCAGCGTTATAAAGAGAAACAATAGTTTTATTTTATGTAAATCGGCTTTAGTGCTTATCTTAAGAAATATAGCCCATAGAGGAGAATAGTAGACCAGGGGTCTTCAATGTTTTCCAGGCCAAGGACCTCTTAAGAGATGAAGCAGGGACCCCCTCACTGCATATTGTATAAAATTGTGTTGCACGTTAAACATCTTCATATATTTCATAGACAGCTTCATAGACTTGTTTGACAGCACTAATGTGTTGGATTCATGTTAAGTTGTGCATTGTGAGCTTGTAGATCTGCTATTTTCTGCTAATGTTCCCCTCAGAATAGGGATGCTAGGGTTGAAGTGGTTAATGTAACGCAAAGATTTGGGCCCCTCTGTAGTAACACTGAGGATCCCCTAGGGATCCCGGACCCCCTCTTGAAGACCCCTGGTCATGGCCTGTTCCCCAACTGCAACTGCTTCTCAATAGTCTAAGACTATTGAGAATGTTTTTTGTAACCAGTGATGGTTACAAAAATACTCGTTTTCAGTTTGCTTTGTTTTGTTACATATACCTAGTCTAGCAGCCAGGATGATTATGCTCAACCTGTAATGTACATTTTTGTGAGTAGTGAGAACATTTAATCAAATATGAAGACAGAGAAGTTTGGTTCATGTGTGCACTACTGCAGTTCTTACTATTGACAGTAATGTGTTTAGTATGATAATTGTAAAGAAAATAAAGCTGTATTATGTTATTAGGGAGGTAGAGGCGCTTCATTGTGACCAGCACTCAACAATACACACCTGAAAGGCAGATATTTGTGAGGGGCTTGTATATGTGAGCTTACAGTAGGTTTGCATTATTATTTGATTTTCTGTACAATGATACTGTGTTTATTTGACATTATCGAACCTTTCTTTGTTTTCCAGTACGATCGAGGACTCAAACTCTGGCTGCCTGCCTCTCCAAGACCCCATCTACTGCTGAGAGGAAGGAGTTTGTGCTGGAGTTTTACTAAGACTGGTTGAGGCAGATATTCCCCTTGAGAAAGCTCCCACACTGGCTGCAAAGCAGGGAGGATCCCTTCCAGCTCTGTCCCACTTCCGCTCAGACTACCTGCTAGAGCTGTTACCTCAGTATGTGGAGGATATCAAGAGTGCGGTGGAGTGAAAGGCCATCTATGTTTTATTAGATGAGACAACAGATGCCTGTGGTCGCTGTGTCCTCGGAATTCTTCTGCAACCCGTTGGCGAGCCATCTCTGACATCAGATATTGTGTTCCTTGAGAGAGTCAACTTCAACACTGTGTCACAGGCAGTCATCTCTTGCCTCAACAGCTACAACATCAACCTCAGTGACGTGTGGGCTTTTGTCACAGACTCAGCAAGCTACATGAAGAAAGCCTTCAACATCATTCTTCATGGCCTGTTCCCCAACTCCAGACACATCACATGTCTGGCACATCTCCTCAACAGGAGACATCCAACCCTTGTGCTGCCACTATCCATGGTCAACTTGACAACCTCTACATGTTTGAATACGGCTGCAGTGCAGGGGCTGAAGACTGGCATCCTGGGACCAAAGAGCAGCTGGGGGAGCTGGATGAGAATGAGCATGATGCCTACTCTCAGCTCTTCCAGAAGACCATGGCTAACTGCTCTGCAAAGCTGCAGGCTGTGATGGAGAGACACCCCAGCATGGATCTCTTCAAAGCCCTCCCAGTGTTTTACCAAGCAATTGGCTGGTCTAAGAAAGAACATTCAGGACTATGTCCAGGTGGCCCCTGCCCTTACCCTTGTGTCAGCTGAGGAATGACATCGTTACGTCCACATGGACTAGAGTGATGCTGAGTATGTCAGTCCTGTGGAGTGGTGGGCTGCCAGGGAGGACAGAATGCCCACTCTTGCCCCACTAGCATCATTGTACCTCCATCACCCCGCTACCTCAGTGGATGTTGAGTCTTTTCTCACATTACACTATGCTGCTTACACAGTACCGACGGAGCCTGACTGAACACAACATTACAATGATGCTTATTGCCAAATTCAACTGTCGGCAGAATAACCCCCACTGACTGACTGAAAGCCAGAGGCTGGCTATCTGGCTGGCTGGCTGACTGACTGCCTGACTGAAAGCCACAGACTGACTGACTGACTGACTCAGAATGCCTGGCTGAAAGCCTCAGGCTGACTGACTGACTGACTGACTGACTGACTGACTGACTGACTGACTCACTCACGCTTTAATGGTTGTTAAATGTTGCCTTGTCTTGTATAGAATGTTAAAGTTGTTCTTTTCAAATGCATAGACTTGCAGAAAAAAACAATCATCTGTTTTTCAATGATTATTTAATGTTCCGGAAGTGCTTTGTATCCTCTCTTGAACAAGCACTATATCTGTTGTATGTATTTGTTCCAAATTTATTTATTGAACAAATTAATTAATGTATGTTTAACGATTATGTAAAATGTTCTTTTTTCCCCTCCTTTTAATTAAAAAAAAGAAAATCCAGCATCCATATTCTGGGGATAACATTAGCCAAAAATAGCAGATCTACAAGCTCACAACGTGTCACAATGCGGCGCGATGTGAGCTTGTTGATCGGCTATTTTTATGAGAGAGAATTCGTGTAAAGGAAAGTACAGTTGCAACTCAGGTCTATTTGTCTTAGAATAGAGAGTGTAAGTAGTTAAAGTAAACTGTTCCTTTCCAATGTACAGACTTGCATACATACAGAAAAAACAAACATCTGTGGTTTAATTATAAATTCTTTTTATTTAAATTGTTCTAAAAAAATATCAGTTCTCGCATTTGCACTATACTTATTTATGTATTTATTACATTATTTAGAGAATGAATTTATGTATGTTCATGTTGGACCCATTGGTAAATTATTGTTTTCTTAGATTAATGTTTAATCTACCTGTTCCCAATGCATTTCAGTGGCAAATTTACATTTTATTGCACATTTGTTATTTGAATTGAATATGTACTAAAGAATGTTCATGAAGGAGTGAATTAGTATTGAATAAAAAATGACAAAATCAAAGGTTTGACTAATGGATCTTACTTTGTGGTACTTTAAGATTTATTTAGCATGTTTAGGGTTGTTATTCTTGCTCCAAACACATTGATTATAGTACTGGATAACTGTCTAAAACCTTAAAAAGTCACCCCGCAGAATCCCACAGATTTTCCTCCTGAATCACCACTGAAAAACAGAAAAAAAACTGCAGATTCCGTTTGGGTTTACTGATCAGATCTTCAGGAGTCAGCAGGTGGCGTGTCCACAGCGAACAGTGGCTGAGAGAATGCGATAATGGTGTCATTTTTCAGTACAGTGTAATATATATATGTATAGTTATACATTGAGTACTGTTACGGCCCTATGTGGCCTCATATTGTGTTTTTAACCCTCTGAGTGTTTTCAGTGCCCTACTTGGTAATGGAGGGTGGAGTAGAGATTGGAGGAGTGGCGTGGTGTCTGGAGACACACCTGGGCCTCATTCCTCATCATCATCATAACCTTTATTTCAGCTCGGAGTACAGTTGAGGGGCAGGCCCTCATTTTCAATGTAGCCGAGAAACAGAACACAGTAATCAACAACAGGAATAGACATTCACATACAGCAACATAAGATGCATGAATCAGAATACAGAAATAACAAAAAAAAAACTAAAATACTCAAAGAACTAGAACAGATCTACCAAAATTAAATTAAACTAGAAAAAGTGCTCCTCGGAGCACAAGTCTCCGCCAGGTCAGGTAGGTTATTATGGCCTCCTGGTGGCGCTATAATAGGCCAATGTGAAAAGGGTGCCATTTCTTCTTAGGCCTTGCACGTTAATAGGACACTGCATTCATGATTTGAGGCATTTTGTTCCAAAAATGTGGTTTGCTAAATTAGACCAGCTGGTGGCGCTATAACAGGCCAATATGAAAAGGGTGGCATTTCTTCCTCGGCCTAGTGGGAATGTGTGTGCAAAATTTCACAGAAATCGCACACTGTGTTCATGATTTGAGGAATTTTGTTCAAAACGGACCTATCCTGCAAACTTTAGAAGCCAATGTTAGCCAAGTAGGATAGAATATGAAGTATCTGACACATCCATCTTGGTCACATGACTATAGAGAGACTGTGTACTGATTCGCGTGAGTTTTGAACAGAATCTGAAGGAGTAAGAGCAAAAAATGTGTTTTTCAAAACTCAGCCTCCTGGTGGCGCTCTAAGAGGCATATGTGAAAAATGCACGGCAAAGGTTTTTCCTTGGCCAAGGAGTGTGCATGCAAAGTTGCACGCAGATCGGTGCAGTTATAGCTAAAAACGTGAATCGGCCTGTTATAGCGCCACCATGAGGCTGATTTGAAAGTTTTCAAGTGACATTTCTTCCTGGGCCAAGTGGGAATGTATGTGGAAAATTGCACGGAAAGTGCATGCTGTGTTCATGATTTGAGGCATTTTGTTCAAAATGAACCAATCCTGCTAACTTTGGAAGCCAATCTTAGCCAATCAGGATGGAATATGGAAAATTGGACAGATCCGTGTTGGTCACATGACTATAGAGATACTGTGTACCGATTTGTGTGTTATTTGGAGAACATCTGTAGGAGTAACATTAAAAAATGTGTTTTGCAAAAGTCGGCCTCATGGTGGCGCTATGACAGGCTGATCTGAAAAATGTGGGGCAGAGGTTCTGCTGTGGCATCCAGGGAGTGTGTGTGTGCAGTTTCACAGCGACAGGGCCAACGGTGGCGGAGATTAGCTGTTAACAGACAGAAGGACGGACACACACACACACACACACACGGACGGACGGACGGACGGAGGGTAAAACATACTCTCTCGCCATGCCTATCGGCCTGGCGGAGACAATAAAGCAGTTACAATCCTGAACAAAATTGTTGGAAGTCATTTCCCTGAAATGACCTAAAGATGGAAGTGATTTGATTTTCAAGGGCCTCTGGAGCTCATTCCAGGCAGATGGAGCACTGACAGAAAATGCTGTCTTGCCTAACTCTGTCTGTGCAAAAAGAACCTTGAGTGTCAGGAGATCAGTTGAGCGGGTCTGGTATGTAATAGGGTTCTGATCCAACATAGAACAAATATAAGGGGGCAGCATTCCTGAGATGGCTTTAGAAATAAATACATACTGTACCAGTGCTTATCACGCCTCTCAGATAGAGAGGATAAGCCTGCGTTCCCATAGAGTGTACAATGATGGGTACCATAGCTGTCACCAGTGACCCATCTTAGGGCAGAATGGTACACAGTGTCGAGGCGCTTTAAAATTGATGGAGTAGCAGTTCTATAGATAATGTCTCCATACTAATTGTTTTCCTACTGGATGCAGGAAAGCAAGATTTATTTCTATAGAGACAAGGTTTTCAATGTGAAATTTAAAACACAATTTCTCATCTAGCCAGATGCCAAGGTAATTGTATTCCGTGGCCCTTTCTATTGTAGCACCACTTGAAGAGGCTATGACTATATTACTAAGGTTGGTGGTTTTAGCCCTAGTGAACAGCATGAATTTAGTTTTGCTTGCATTTAAAACCAGTCTAAGCTCAACCAGGGCAACCTGAAGAGCATTAAAAGCAAGCTGCAGCTTCCTCAATCAGCCCAGACAGCATAAAAGCCTGGGAGAAGCTCCTCATCAGCCTTTTTACCATCCGTCACCTCCATGTGCTGAACCCTTTCTGTTAGTTAGCTGGTGTTTGCTACTGTAGGTCTATAGGCTGTGTGCCATACCTTTTTCCTGCTTAGTGCGTAAGTAGTTAACTTTATTTACTTAGTGTTTAAAGTATAGACTATTCTTAGATAGGAAACGTAATCATATTCCAAACCTTTTTCCTGAGTATAATAGAGAAGGGAAGCTTGTAGGGATGTGCCGCCATTTATTTTGTTCCCCCTTTTGACTCTGTTTTGTTTAGTTAGGGAGCCTATACTGTAACTTTGTTTTGGTGGAGTTTAGGTTGTTTTCTTTTCAGGTAGGGTTGGGGTATTTTGGCTTTGGCCACCCTGAAGTTTGTTGCTTTCCCTGATCTGCTTAATTATCCATTGTAAACTTAAGGTTGATCCTAATATTAATGTACACTTTTTCGTTACCTGTGTATGTGTTACTCCTTAGCCTCTAGACACCTTATAAGGTCGTAACAAGTACACAGTAGCTAGGCACACATCTGTTTCTGGATCGCTGGAAGAGGAATCGGGTATAGGAAGGGTACAGGATATTCACACCAACTGGGTTTAAATGGTTGAGAATGCGATAATCATGATTTATGTGTCATGCCATGAGTATTACAGTATAATAGTACATGATGTATTCTAAATTATATAACGAACAAATAAAGGGTTGGAATTAAAGAGCTAAGATACAGTATTATGAACAGTATAAACTGGTAGAAATGTGTTAATATGTATTGTAGGCCTATACTGTTTGGACTAGTATGGATGGTGCCATAGTGAAATATAAATGCCAAGACATACAGTAGGCTAGGACGCCTGAAGGTACAATATTAATAATGTACACATTCTAGACAGCAATATCTATAGTGTTAATGTCTTTGTTTGTACAACATATACCCAGTGGTGGAAAAAGTACTCAAATGTTTTACTTAAGTAAAAGTATCAATACTGCAATGTAGAAATACTCTGTTACAAGTAAAGGTCCGCAATTCAAAAGTATAAAAGTATTGGCATCAAAATGTACTTAAAATACCAAAAGTAAAAGTACTGGAATGTCCCATTTCAAGTTTTCAAATGTATAAACATCTTTTGAAAATAGCAGATCTACAAGCTCACAATGCGTCACATCGGAAGCATTGTAAGCTTGTAGATCGGCTATTTTCAAATGGCCAAAATGTATATAGGGCTGAAGTGGTTAATGTATGTTCAGTAATAATAATCAAAATCTACAAAGTACTAGTAACTAAAGTTTTCAAATAATTGTAGTGGAGTAAAAGTACACTATTTACCTCTGAGATGTAGTGGAGTAGAAGTAAAAGTATTGGAAATTGGAAATACTCAAGTAAAGTACAAATGCCTCAAAAGTGCACTTAATTACAGTACTTGAGTACATGTACTTAGTTACTTTCCATCAATTCAAGTCTCCATGGGGTGACTAATCCATAGAAAAGGTCATTTTGGGGGTGAAATATCCCAAACACACAAAGTGAATGTTACAGATTAACAGCTGTAGGTATATGTACACACTGTATACCTCCGACTGTACAATACATAACATTTACAGTACACCAGTTTAGTGTTCATACTGTTCTGTATATGTCACATTCATACCTACGCTTACAGTTCATTCTATTTATATATTATACCAGGGGTCTTCAAGGTGTTTCAGACGAAGGACCCCATAGCTGAGAGATGATCAGAGATCCCCACTACATATTGTATACAATTGTGTGGCAGATTCAAACTTTTCATAGATTTCATAGTTAGCTTCATAGGTTTGACAGCACTATATTGGATCCATGTTCATTTGTATTTTCAGACATTTAATCACTTAAACCATAAACTTGACCTTTCACTTGGTCTGCCCCCGCCCCCCCCCCCATCTACACCAAACCTCATTGCCTATAAATAGCAGATCTACAAGCTTGTAGATCGGCTATTTTCCCTAAAGTTCCCTCCAGAATACACAAAGATTAGGCGGCCCCCTGTAACTCTGAGGATCCCTAGGGGTCCCTGACCCCCTGTTGAAGAGCCCTGTATTATACATACACTAATTGTTCTCAACGTGGGGTTCAGGGACCCCCCAGGGGTCCTTAATATATACGTAGCATCAACATCTGTTTTAAGCACCTCCCTGTACATTGGCTATTTGAAATATAACCAAACTCCATGCTCCTCGTCTGAGTCGTCTCAATGTGATGTGTTGTGAGCTTGTAGATCGGCTATTTTCAGAAGAATTTGAATGTTTTTGAAACATTTTACAACACAAACATAGTATGGGGTTCCCTGGGACAAAATATTTTCAGATGGGGCTAATACATATTAATTTGGGGGTCCTTGACATGGAAAAGTATGAGAACCATTGCATTGATTATAGTGATAACACATGATTCTCTTGTTCTCAGCCACTTTCTCAGTAAGAAGAATCTCCTGCAGTTTCTTCCTCCTTGGACATGACACACTGTAACTCAGCTGTAGATGCGAAACTGCATTTTGTTGTCTCAGTAGTGCTTGTACTCTGTGCAGTGACAATAAAGTTGAAACTAAATCTAATCTAAACATCACTCATAAAAACAACTGCTTAATTTAAGCCAAGTAGGACATTTATCAATAGTAGGCTACAGATTACAGAATATGCAAGGCAAATAATGGCATTCAATAAAACATTTTATTCACAATTTAAGTGCAAGCTCTTGAAGTCATCTCTTTTAAGAGCTTGAATCCTCTTCACGAGGCTACTACTGCACAAAGATTAGTACATTTTTCGTTTTGGTGAAGCACATTAAAATAGTAGATATGTAGAGATATACAGTATGTATGTATAGAGAGTTCAAAATATAGTAGTATAATATAGCATATAGTAAAGTATAATATTAGTTTAGATTAATATAGCTGTTTTTCCCCCTTTTGTAAAGGCTAGTGTGACTAATCATGCCATGACAGATCCTACACTATCTGCAATGTTGAATCCTCTGCCAACCAGTACAGTACACAGTCTCCAGGAAAATCTGATGGACGCTGGTGGTGACGCTGATCAAACTGCTGGGCTTTTGAGCAGTAGGCACGGCTCTGTTGGTGGCCAGCGTCATGCTGCCTTGCCTGGAGTGACTCTTCTTGTAGCGAGGGTCCTGCTGCTACACGCTGTGTTGGGAGCTGCCTGGAGTGCAGATGGTCTTAATTAGACTCCTTGGAGGTGTTTCAGGTTATTACTTGCAGATGGGTCAAAAACACCTGAGAATAAAATAAACAGGGAATATTACTGTGATAGTACAGACCGGTAGGATATCATTTAACTTTTAGATCATTTTCTTCTGCTTAAATAAGAGAACACTGCATGCTTCAATCAAATAATACATAAAGCATTGTCATTATCTAGTTAAAATGCTGTGGTTTCACTGACCCTGGTTCTAATGAATTAGAACAATATGCTCAATTTAAAATACACAACTCACGTTACCACGCTTTGACTCAGTCGCTGAAGTGGGCCACAAGCACCTAGAGTAAGGTTCTACTGTGTCTTTCCTCTGGACTCTTGCAGCGCAGCACCTACACGGGACCAGACCTCACACAGTCCAGACTTGCAGTCACAGTGTGCGTCAAGCACCGCCCCAGTGTGCTGTGCTCTGGGGCCATGATCCAGGGAGAGGTTGGCTTCTCCCTCGGTTGCTGAGTGCAGCACCTGAGAATAGAGTAAACAGTGATATTACTGTGATAGAACAGACCGCTAGGGTATTATTGTCTTCAGCTTACATAGGACAACACTGCATGCGTGCAACAAAAAAATCAAATAATATCAGCAGAGGTCTTCAACAGGGGGTCCGGGACCCCTAGGGGGTCTGTGATTTTTACATAAACCACTTCAACCAAGTATCCCTATTCTGAGAGGAACTTTAGCCAAAGGCGTTGTGCGTTTGTAGATCTGCTATCTTCGGCAAAGTGGTTTAGTATAGCGGGGAAAAAGAGCAGGCTAAGTACAGAGTGAAAGGTCAGGTATAAGTGTTGTTTAAGTGCATGATTAAATGTTTGGAAATACACATTAACATGAATCCAACATGATAGTGCTGTGGAACAAGTCTATGAAGCTGCCTATGAAATCTATGAAAAAAGAAATATTCTATACAATATAATGGGGGTCCCTGCTTTATCTCGCTCTCAGCCAAGGGGTCCTTGGCCTGAAAACGTTGAAGACCCCTGATCGTAATTGTAATTATATCTAGTTAGAATGCTGTGGTGTTACCGACCCTGGTTGTGGTACATTTTGACCCAGTCTTGTAAGACCCTGCTTGTAAGACCAGCCACTGACTGTATGAAAAGTGCTGGGTAACCAGGCTAGTACTTTTTACTTGTGTTTTTCCCCCTATGAAACTCTCAAAGAACAAAGCTTGACTATCTGCATGCCAGCCACAATGGACAGACTCGACTTTCATGAATTATTTTGGGTCATTAATAAGGCCCATATTTGGGCTTTGTTTACGTCTGACTTCTTTTGGGCACACAGTAGCTTAGTCCAGCGTTAGAGTTCTCTCTAAGTTAGAGAGAACTCACTAACGCCAGGGCTAAAAAAGCTTAGCCTTGGATCAAGACTATATATTAGTTGTATTTGATCAAGTCTGACTCAGATAAAATAAATCTACGATAGTCTTGATCCAAGGCTAACAGTAGCCACGCTAACACACAGACTTGCACAGCACTTCTACAGTTCACCAACATTACCTGTCAAACGATAAAACAAAATAATAAAAACAAACTTACTTACCCTTGCACAAATAAGATTGAGCCTCAAGGCTGTTGTAGGCCATCAACTGGTCCATAGTGTAGTAGGCACTGCGTGTAAACACTAAATAATAATCATACAATATCCGGATAATGTATGGCCCGGCGGATAAAGATCCTTATTGACACTAAACTCACTCGTAACAAGCTTATACGGATCGATACCGATAAATGTAATCTTCTCCTCGTATTGTTTCCTCTTAATCTGCGTAAAATGTTCTAGCAGTGACTAGCTAAAGTAGCTGCTATGTGTTTGTTTACAGTGTTACACTTAGCCGGGAGCTAACACGGTGCTGCTGGACCGAACCGGACCTCACCAAGATGGCGCGTAGGGAGGGGGTGGAGTCTCGGCTCCGCCCCCTCCCTATCCGTAACTTTGTATAATAATGCATATGAATGATCGATAATTAAAAAACAGGTAATTTTCCGTTTTCCATTCATGTAGATGAAAGGCTAAAATTGAAAATCAAGCCAATTTTCGATTTTTGATTTTTGATTTCACATTGAATAATAGACTGAACGCAAGATACGGGCTTGTAAAGTAATACTTGATATCTTGGCAAAAATTGTGTTTAACAAAAAAAATAAATTAAAAAACGGGTCAATTTCCGTTTTCCATTCATGAGATGAAGCCAATTTCTTATTTTCGATTTTGGGACTTAAGAACGGATATAAACTGAACGGACAATTTCCGATTTTCGATTTTGGGATTTGAGAACGGATATCAATTGAACGCTACGTACACGGATTTGTCAGTCTGACAAATGAAAAAAGCTTACAGCACCTGGTATTCCCAGGCGGTCTCCCATCCAAGTACTAACCAGGCCCGACCCTGCTTAGCTTCTGAGATCGGACGAGATCGGGCGTGTTCAGGGTGGTATGGCCGTAAGCAACAGCAGCAGCGGCCGGTAGGCCTTATATAGATGACAGTGGCCCTGCTGTGGAGTGTGTTTATTCCTTTACTCTACTTAGGCTGCTAAAGGTTACAAGTGACATTTTTCAGCAGTGACATTTAGTTGTTAGTTAGTGCTGCATTCATAAACATGACGATTGCTCATTCAGTCAGTCTGCCAAATGAAAAAAGCTTACAGCACCTGGTATTCCCAGGCGGTCTCCCATCCAAGTACTAACCAGGCCCGACCCTGCTTAGCTTCCGAGATCGGACGAGATCGGGCTTGTTCAGGGTGGTATGGCCGTAAGCAACAGCAGCAGCGGCCGATGACAGTGGCCCTGCTGTGGAGTGTGTTTATTCCTTTACTCTATTTAGGCTGCTAAAGGTTACAAGTGACATTTTTCAGCAGTGACATTTAGTTGTTAGTTAGTGCTGCATTCATAAACATGACGATTGCTCATTCAGTCAGTCTGCCAAATGAAAAAAGCTTACAGCACCTGGTATTCCCAGGCGGTCTCCCATCCAAGTACTAACCAGGCCCGACCCTGCTTAGCTTCCGAGATCGGACGAGATCGGGCGTGTTCAGGGTGGTATGGCCGTAAGCAACAGCAGCAGCGGCCGGTAGGCCTTATATAGATGACAGTGGCCCTGCTGTTGAGTGTGTTTATTCCTTTACTCTACTTAGGCTGGGCTGCTAAAGGTTACAAGTGACATTTTTCAGCAGTGACATTTTGTTAGTTAGTGCTGCATTCATAAACATGACGATTGCTCATTCAGTCAGTCTGCCAAATGAAAAAAGCTTACAGCACCTGGTATTCCCAGGCGGTCTCCCATCCAAGTACTAACCAGGCCCGACCCTGCTTAGCTTCCGAGATCGGACGAGATCGGGCGTGTTCAGGGTGGTATGGCCGTAAGCAACAGCAGCAGCGGCCGGTAGGCCTTATATTGATGACAGTGGCCCTGCTGTGGAGTGTGTTTATTCCTTTACTCTACTTAGGCTGGGCTGCTAAAGGTTACAAGTGACATTTTTCAGCAGTGACATTTTGTTAGTTAGTGCTGCATTCATAAACATGACGATTGCTCATTCAGTCAGTCTGCCAAATGAAAAAAGCTTACAGCACCTGGTATTCCCAGGCGGTCTCCCATCCAAGTACTAACCAGGCCCGACCCTGCTTAGCTTCCGAGATCGGACGAGATCGGGCGTGTTCAGGGTGGTATGGCCGTAAGCAACAGCAGCAGCGGCCGGTAGGCCTTATATAGATGACAGTGGCCCTGCTGTGGAGTGTGTTTATTCCTTTACTCTATTTAGGCTGCTAAAGGTTACAAGTGACATTTTTCAGCAGTGACATTTAGTTGTTAGTTAGTGCTGCATTCATAAACATGACGATTGCTCATTCAGTCAGTCTGCCAAATGAAAAAAGCTTACAGCACCTGGTATTCCCAGGCGGTCTCCCATCCAAGTACTAACCAGGCCCGACCCTGCTTAGCTTCCGAGATCGGACGAGATCGGGCGTGTTCAGGGTGGTATGGCCGTAAGCAACAGCAGCAGCGGCCGGTAGGCATTATATAGATGACAGTGGCCCTGCTGTGGAGTGTGTTTATTCCTTTACTCTACTTAGGCTGCTAAAGGTTACAAGTGACATTTTTCAGCAGTGACATTTAGTTGTTAGTTAGTGCTGCATTCATAAACATGACGATTGCTCATTCAGTCAGTCTGCCAAATGAAAAAAGCTTACAGCACCTGGTATTCCCAGGCGGTCTCCCATCCAAGTACTAACCAGGCCCGACCCTGCTTAGCTTCCGAGATCGGACGAGATTGGGCGTGTTCAGGGTGGTATGGCCTTAAGCAACAGCAGCAGCGGCCGGTAGGCCTTATATAGATGACAGTGGCCCTGCTGTGGAGTGTGTTTATTCCTTTACTCTACTTAGGCTGGGCTGCTAAAGGTTACAAGTGACATTTTTCAGCAGTGACATTTTGTTAGTTAGTGCTGCATTCATAAACATGACGATTGCTCATTCAGTCAGTCTGCCAAATGAAAAAAGCTTACAGCACCTGGTATTCCCAGGCGGTCTCCCATCCAAGTACTAACCAGGCCCGACCCTGCTTAGCTTCCGAGATCGGACGAGATCGGGCGTGTTCAGGGTGGTATGGCCGTAAGCAACAGCAGCAGCGGCCGGTAGGCCTTATATAAATGACAGTGGCACTGCTGTGGAGTGTGTTTATTCCTTTACTCTACTTAGACTGCTAAAGGTTACAAGTGACATTTTTCAGCAGTGACATTTAGTTGTTAGTTAGTGCTGCATTCATAAACATGACGATTGCTCATTCAGTCAGTCTGCCAAATGAAAAAAGCTTACAGCACCTGGTATTCCCAGGCGGTCTCCCATCCAAGTACTAACCAGGCCCGACCCTGCTTAGCTTCCGAGATCGGACGAGATCGGGCGTGTTCAGGGTGGTATGGCCGTAAGCAACAGCAGCAGCGGCCGGTAGGCCTTATATAGATGACAGTGGCCCTGCTGTGGAGTGTGTTTATTCCTTTACTCTACTTAGGCTGGGCTGCTAAAGGTTACAAGTGACATTTTTCAGCAGTGACATTTTGTTAGTTAGTGCTGCATTCATAAACATGACGATTGCTCATTCAGTCAGTCTGCCAAATGAAAAAAGCTTACAGCACCTGGTATTCCCAGGCGGTCTCCCATCCAAGTACTAACCAGGCCCGACCCTGCTTAGCTTCCGAGATCGGACGAGATCGGGCGTGTTCAGGGTGGTATGGCCGTAAGCAACAGCAGCAGCGGCCGGTAGGCCTTATATAGATGACAGTGGCACTGCTGTGGAGTGTGTTTATTCCTTTACTCTACTTAGGCTGCTAAAGGTTACAAGTGACATTTTTCAGCAGTGACATTTAGTTGTTAGTTAGTGCTGCATTCATAAACATGACGATTGCTCATTCAGTCAGTCTGCCAAATGAAAAAAGCTTACAGCACCTGGTATTCCCAGGCGGTCTCCCATCCAAGTACTAACCAGGCCCGACCCTGCTTAGCTTCCGAGATCGGACGAGATCGGGCGTGTTCAGGGTGGTATGGCCGTAAGCAACAGCAGCAGCGGCCGGTAGGCGTTATATAGATGACATTGGCCCTGCTGTGGAGTGTGTTTATTCCTTTACTCTACTTAGGCTGGGCTGCTAAAGGTTACAAGTGACATTTTTCAGCAGTGACATTTTGTTAGTTAGTGCTGCATTCATAAACATGACGATTGCTCATTCAGTCAGTCTGCCAAATGAAAAAAGCTTACAGCACCTGGTATTCCCAGGCGGTCTCCCATCCAAGTACTAACCAGGCCCGACCCTGCTTAGCTTCCGAGATCGGCCGAGATCGGGCGTGTTCAGGGTGGTATGGCCGTAAGCAACAGCAGCAGCGGCCGGTAGGCCTTATATAGATGACAGTGGCCCTGCTGTGGAGTGTGTTTATTCCTTTACTCTACTTAGGCTGGGCTGCTAAAGGTTACAAGTGACATTTTTCAATAGTGACATTTTGTTAGTTAGTGCTGCATTCATAAACATGACGATTGCTCATTCAGTCAGTCTGACAAATGAAAAAAGCTTACAGCACCTGGTATTCCCAGGCGGTCTCCCATCCAAGTACTAACCAGGCCCGACCCTGCTTAGCTTCTGAGATCGGACGAGATCGGGCGTGTTCAGGGTGGTATGGCCGTAAGCAACAGCAGCAGCGGCCGGTAGGCCTTATATAGATGACAGTGGCCCTGCTGTGGAGTGTGTTTATTCCTTTACTCTACTTAGGCTGCTAAAGGTTACAAGTGACATTTTTCAGCAGTGACATTTAGTTGTTAGTTAGTGCTGCATTCATAAACATGACGATTGCTCATTCAGTCAGTCTGCCAAATGAAAAAAGCTTACAGCACCTGGTATTCCCAGGCGGTCTCCCATCCAAGTACTAACCAGGCCCGACCCTGCTTAGCTTCCGAGATCGGACGAGATCGGGCTTGTTCAGGGTGGTATGGCCGTAAGCAACAGCAGCAGCGGCCGATGACAGTGGCCCTGCTGTGGAGTGTGTTTATTCCTTTACTCTATTTAGGCTGCTAAAGGTTACAAGTGACATTTTTCAGCAGTGACATTTAGTTTTTAGTTAGTGCTGCATTCATAAACATGACGATTGCTCATTCAGTCAGTCTGCCAAATGAAAAAAGCTTACAGCACCTGGTATTCCCAGGCGGTCTCCCATCCAAGTACTAACCAGGCCCGACCCTGCTTAGCTTCCGAGATCGGACGAGATCGGGCGTGTTCAGGGTGGTATGGCCGTAAGCAACAGCAGCAGCGGCCGGTAGGCCTTATATAGATGACAGTGGCCCTGCTGTGGAGTGTGTTTATTCCTTTACTCTATTTAGGCTGCTAAAGGTTACAAGTGACATTTTTCAGCAGTGACATTTAGTTGTTAGTTAGTGCTGCATTCATAAACATGACGATTGCTCATTCAGTCAGTCTGCCAAATGAAAAAAGCTTACAGCACCTGGTATTCCCAGGCGGTCTCCCATCCAAGTACTAACCAGGCCCGACCCTGCTTAGCTTCCGAGATCGGACGAGATCGGGCGTGTTCAGGGTGGTATGGCCGTAAGCAACAGCAGCAGCGGCCGGTAGGCTTTATATATATGACAGTGGCCCTGCTGTGGAGTGTGTTTATTCCTTTACTCTACTTAGGCTGCTAAAGGTTACAAGTGACATTTTTCAGCAGTGACATTTAGTTGTTAGTTAGTGCTGCATTCATAAACATGACGATTGCTCATTCAGTCAGTCTGCCAAATGAAAAAAGCTTACAGCACCTGGTATTCCCAGGCGGTCTCCCATCCAAGTACTAACCAGGCCCGACCCTGCTTAGCTTCCGAGATCGGACGAGATTGGGCGTGTTCAGGGTGGTATGGCCTTAAGCAACAGCAGCAGCGGCCGGTAGGCCTTATATAGATGACAGTGGCCCTGCTGTGGAGTGTGTTTATTCCTTTACTCTACTTAGGCTGGGCTGCTAAAGGTTACAAGTGACATTTTTCAGCAGTGACATTTTGTTAGTTAGTGCTGCATTCATAAACATGACGATTGCTCATTCAGTCAGTCTGCCAAATGAAAAAAGCTTACAGCACCTGGTATTCCCAGGCGGTCTCCCATCCAAGTACTAACCAGGCCCGACCCTGCTTAGCTTCCGAGATCGGACGAGATCGGGCGTGTTCAGGGTGGTATGGCCGTAAGCAACAGCAGCAGCGGCCGGTAGGCCTTATATAGATGACAGTGGCCCTGCTGTGGAGTGTGTTTATTCCTTTACTCTACTTAGGCTGGGCTGCTAAAGGTTACAAGTGACATTTTTCAGCAGTGACATTTTGTTAGTTAGTGCTGCATTCATAAACATGACGATTGCTCATTCAGTCAGTCTGCCAAATGAAAAAAGCTTACAGCACCTGGTATTCCCAGGCGGTCTCCCATCCAAGTACTAACCAGGCCCGACCCTGCTTAGCTTCCGAGATCGGACGAGATCGGGCGTGTTCAGGGTGGTATGGCCGTAAGCAACAGCAGCAGCGGCCGGTAGGCATTATATAGATGACAGTGGCCCTGCTGTGGAGTGTGTTTATTCCTTTACTCTACTTAGACTGCTAAAGGTTACAAGTGACATTTTTCAGCAGTGACATTTAGTTGTTAGTTAGTGCTGCATTCATAAACATGACGATTGCTCATTCAGTCAGTCTGCCAAATGAAAAAAGCTTACAGCACCTGGTATTCCCAGGCGGTCTCCCATCCAAGTACTAACCAGGCCCGACCCTGCTTAGCTTCCGAGATCGGACGAGATCGGGCGTGTTCAGGGTGGTATGGCCGTAAGCAACAGCAGCAGCGGCCGGTAGGCCTTATATAGATGACAGTGGCACTGCTGTGGAGTGTGTTTATTCCTTTACTCTACTTAGACTGCTAAAGGTTACAAGTGACATTTTTCAGCAGTGACATCTAGTTGTTAGTTAGTGCTGCATTCATAAACATGACGATTGCTCATTCAGTCAGTCTGCCAAATGAAAAAAGCTTACAGCACCTGGTATTCCCAGGCGGTCTCCCATCCAAGTACTAACCAGGCCCGACCCTGCTTAGCTTCCGAGATCGGACGAGATCGGGCGTGTTCAGGGTGGTATGGCCGTAAGCAACAGCAGCAGCGGCCGGTAGGCCTTATATAGATGACAGTGGCCCTGCTGTGGAGTGTGTTTATTCCTTTACTCTACTTAGGCTGGGCTGCTAAAGGTTACAAGTGACATTTTTCAGCAGTGACATTTTGTTAGTTAGTGCTGCATTCATAAACATGACGATTGCTCATTCAGTCAGTCTGCCAAATGAAAAAAGCTTACAGCACCTGGTATTCCCAGGCGGTCTCCCATCCAAGTACTAACCAGGCCCGACCCTGCTTAGCTTCCGAGATCGGACGAGATCGGGCGTGTTCAGGGTGGTATGGCCGTAAGCAACAGCAGCAGCGGCCGGTAGGCCTTATATAGATGACAGTGGCACTGCTGTGGAGTGTGTTTATTCCTTTACTCTACTTAGGCTGCTAAAGGTTACAAGTGACATTTTTCAGCAGTGACATTTAGTTGTTAGTTAGTGCTGCATTCATAAACATGACGATTGCTCATTCAGTCAGTCTGCCAAATGAAAAAAGCTTACAGCACCTGGTATTCCCAGGCGGTCTCCCATCCAAGTACTAACCAGGCCCGACCCTGCTTAGCTTCCGAGATCGGACGAGATCGGGCGTGTTCAGGGTGGTATGGCCGTAAGCAACAGCAGCAGCGGCCGGTAGGCGTTATATAGATGACAGTGGCCCTGCTGTGGAGTGTGTTTATTCCTTTACTCTACTTAGGCTGGGCTGCTAAAGGTTACAAGTGACATTTTTCAGCAGTGACATTTTGTTAGTTAGTGCTGCATTCATAAACATGACGATTGCTCATTCAGTCAGTCTGCCAAATGAAAAAAGCTTACAGCACCTGGTATTCCCAGGCGGTCTCCCATCCAAGTACTAACCAGGCCCGACCCTGCTTAGCTTCCGAGATCGGACGAGATCGGGCGTGTTCAGGGTGGTATGGCCGTAGGCAACAGCAGCAGCGGCCGGTAGGCCTTATATAGATGACAGTGGCCCTGCTGTGGAGTGTGTTTATTCCTTTACTCTACTTAGGCTGGGCTGCTAAAGGTTACAAGTGACATTTTTCAGCAGTGACATTTTGTTAGTTAGTGCTGCATTCATAAACATGACGATTGCTCATTCAGTCAGTCTGCCAAATGAAAAAAGCTTACAGCACCTGGTATTCCCAGGCGGTCTCCCATCCAAGTACTAACCAGGCCCGACCCTGCTTAGCTTCCGAGATCGGCCGAGATCGGGCGTGTTCAGGGTGGTATGGCCGTAAGCAACAGCAGCAGCGGCCGGTAGGCGTTATATAGATGACAGTGGCCCTGCTGTGGAGTGTGTTTATTCCTTTACTCTACTTAGGCTGGGCTGCTAAAGGTTACAAGTGACATTTTTCAGCAGTGACATTTTGTTAGTTAGTGCTGCATTCATAAACATGACGATTGCTCATTCAGTCAGTCTGACAAATGAAAAAAGCTTACAGCACCTGGTATTCCCAGGCGGTGTCCCATCCAAATACTAACCAGGCCCGACCCTGCTTAGCTTCCGAGATCGGACGAGATCGGGCGTGTTCAGGGTGGTATGGCCGTAAGCAACAGCGGCAGCGGCCGGTAGGCCTTATATAGATGACAGTGGCCCTGCTGTGGAGTGTGTTTATTCCTTTACTCTACTTAGGCTGCTAAAGGTTACAAGTGACATTTTTCAGCAGTGACATTTAGTTGTTAGTTAGTGCTGCATTCATAAACATGACGATTGCTCATTCAGTCAGTCTGCCAAATGAAAAAAGCTTACAGCACCTGGTATTCCCAGGCGGTCTCCCATCCAAGTACTAACCAGGCCCGACCCTGCTTAGCTTCCGAGATCGGACGAGATCGGGCGTGTTCAGGGTGGTATGGCCGTAAGCAACAGCAGCAGCGGCCGGTAGGCCTTATATAGATGACAGTGGCCCTGCTGTGGAGTGTGTTTATTCCTTTACTCTATTTAGGCTGCTAAAGGTTACAAGTGACATTTTTCAGCAGTGACATTTAGTTGTTAGTTAGTGCTGCATTCATAAACATGACGATTGCTCATTCAGTCAGTCTGCCAAATGAAAAAAGCTTACAGCACCTGGTATTCCCAGGCGGTCTCCCATCCAAGTACTAACCAGGCCCGACCCTGCTTAGCTTCCGAGATCGGACGAGATCGGGCGTGTTCAGGGTAGTATGGCCTTAAGCAACAGCAGCAGCGGCCGGTAGGCCTTATATAGATGACAGTGGCCCTGCTGTGGAGTGTGTTTATTCCTTTACTCTACTTAGGCTGGGCTGCTAAAGGTTACAAGTGACATTTTTCAGCAGTGACATTTTGTTAGTTAGTGCTGCATTCATAAACATGACGATTGCTCATTCAGTCAGTCTGCCAAATGAAAAAAGCTTACAGCACCTGGTATTCCCAGGCGGTCTCCCATCCAAGTACTAACCAGGCCCGACCCTGCTTAGCTTCCGAGATCGGACAAGATCGGGCGTGTTCAGGGTGGTATGGCCGTAAGCAACAGCAACAGCGGCCGGTAGGCCTTATATAGATGACAGTGGCCCTGCTGTGGAGTGTGTTTATTCCTTTACTCTACTTAGGCTGGGCTGCTAAAGGTTACAAGTGACATTTTTCAGCAGTGACATTTTGTTAGTTAGTGCTGCATTCATAAACATGACGATTGCTCATTCAGTCAGTCTGCCAAATGAAAAAAGCTTACAGCACCTGGTATTCCCAGGCGGTCTCCCATCCAAGTACTAACCAGGCCCGACCCTGCTTAGCTTCCGAGATCGGACGAGATCGGGCGTGTTCAGGGTGGTATGGCCGTAAGCAACAGCAGCAGCGGCCGGTAGGCCTTATATAGATGACAGTGGCCCTGCTGTGGAGTGTGTTTATTCCTTTACTCTACTTAGGCTGCTAAAGGTTACAAGTGACATTTTTCAGCAGTGACATTTAGTTGTTAGTTAGTGCTGCATTCATAAACATGACGATTGCTCATTCAGTCAGTCTGCCAAATGAAAAAAGCTTACAGCACCTGGTATTCCCAGGCGGTCTCCCATCCAAGTACTAACCAGGCCCGACCCTGCTTAGCTTCCGAGATCGGACGAGATCGGGCGTGTTCAGGGTGGTATGGCCGTAAGCAACAGCAGCAGCGGCCGGTAGGCCTTATATAGATGACAGTGGCCCTGCTGTGGAGTGTGTTTATTCCTTTACTCTACTTAGGCTGGGCTGCTAAAGGTTACAAGTGACATTTTTCAGCAGTGACATTTTGTTAGTTAGTGCTGCATTCATAAACATGACGATTGCTCATTCAGTCAGTCTGCCAAATGAAAAAAGCTTACAGCACCTGGTATTCCCAGGCGGTCTCCCATCCAAGTACTAACCAGGCCCGACCCTGCTTAGCTT
This sequence comes from Gymnoscopelus microlampas, assembly GCF_963454915.1. Lineage (NCBI taxonomy): Eukaryota > Metazoa > Chordata > Actinopteri > Myctophiformes > Myctophidae > Gymnoscopelus > Gymnoscopelus microlampas. The sequence continues at coordinate 48,908,595 of NC_139956.1, forward strand.
CCGAGATCGGACGAGATCGGGCGTGTTCAGGGTGGTATGGCCGTAAGCAAAAGCAGCAGCGGCCGGTAGGCATTATATAGATGACAGTGGCCCTGCTGTGGAGTGTGTTTATTCCTTTACTCTACTTAGGCTGGGCTGCTAAAGGTTACAAGTGACATTTTTCAGCAGTGACATTTTGTTAGTTAGTGCTGCATTCATAAACATGACGATTGCTCATTCAGTCAGTCTGCCAAATGAAAAAAGCTTACAGCACCTGGTATTCCCAGGCGGTCTCCCATCCAAGTACTAACCAGGCCCGACCCTGCTTAGCTTCCGAGATCGGACGAGATCGGGCGTGTTCAGGGTGGTATGGCCGTAAGCAACAGCAGCAGCGGCCGGTAGGCCTTATATAGATGACAGTGGCCCTGCTGTGGAGTGTGTTTATTCCTTTACTCTACTTAGGCTGCTAAAGGTTACAAGTGACATTTTTCAGCAGTGACATTTAGTTGTTAGTTAGTGCTGCATTCATAAACATGACGATTGCTCATTCAGTCAGTCTGCCAAATGAAAAAAGCTTACAGCACCTGGTATTCCCAGGCGGTCTCCCATCCAAGTACTAACCAGGCCCGACCCTGCTTAGCTTCCGAGATCGGACGACATCGGGCGTGTTCAGGGTGGTATGGCCGTAAGCAACAGCAGCAGCGGCCGGTAGGCCTTATATAGATGACAGTGGCCCTGCTGTGGAGTGTGTTTATTCCTTTACTCTACTTAGGCTGGGCTGCTAAAGGTTACAAGTGACATTTTTCAGCAGTGACATTTTGTTAGTTAGTGCTGCATTCATAAACATGACGATTGCTCATTCAGTCAGTCTGCCAAATGAAAAAAGCTTACAGCACCTGGTATTCCCAGGCGGTCTCCCATCAAAGTACTAACCAGGCCCGACCCTGCTTAGCTTCCGAGATCGGACGAGATCGGGCGTGTTCAGGGTGGTATGGCCGTAAGCAACAGCAGCAGCGGCCGGTAGGCCTTATATAGATGACAGTGGCCCTGCTGTGGAGTGTGTTTATTCCTTTACTCTACTTAGGCTGGGCTGCTAAAGGTTACAAGTGACATTTTTCAGCAGTGACATTTTGTTAGTTAGTGCTGCATTCATAAACATGACGATTGCTCATTCAGTCAGTCTGCCAAATGAAAAAAGCTTACAGCACCTGGTATTCCCAGGCGGTCTCCCATCCAAGTACTAACCAGGCCCGACCCTGCTTAGCTTCCGAGATCGGCCGAGATCGGGCGTGTTCAGGGTGGTATGGCCGTAAGCAACAGCAGCAGCGGCCGGTAGGCCTTATATAGATGACAGTGGCCCTGCTGTGGAGTGTGTTTATTCCTTTACTCTACTTAGGCTGGGCTGCTAAAGGTTACAAGTGACATTTTTCAGCAGTGACATTTTGTTAGTTAGTGCTGCATTCATAAACATGACGATTGCTCATTCAGTCAGTCTGACAAATGAAAAAAGCTTACAGCACCTGGTATTCCCAGGCGGTGTCCCATCCAAGTACTAACCAGGCCCGACCCTGCTTAGCTTCCGAGATCGGACGAGATCGGGCGTGTTCAGGGTGGTATGGCCGTAAGCAACAGCAGCAGCGGCCGGTAGGCCTTATATAGATGACAGTGGCCCTGCTGTGGAGTGTGTTTATTCCTTTACTCTACTTAGGCTGCTAAAGGTTACAAGTGACATTTTTCAGCAGTGACATTTAGTTGTTAGTTAGTGCTGCATTCATAAACATGACGATTGCTCATTCAGTCAGTCTGCCAAATGAAAAAAGCTTACAGCACCTGGTATTCCCAGGCGGTCTCCCATCCAAGTACTAACCAGGCCCGACCCTGCTTAGCTTCCGAGATCGGACGAGATCGGGCTTGTTCAGGGTGGTATGGCCGTAAGCAACAGCAGCAGCGGCCGGTAGGCCTTATATAGATGACAGTGGCCCTGCTGTGGAGTGTGTTTATTCCTTTACTCTATTTAGGCTGCTAAAGGTTACAAGTGACATTTTTCAGCAGTGACATTTAGTTTTTAGTTAGTGCTGCATTCATAAACATGACGATTGCTCATTCAGTCAGTCTGCCAAATGAAAAAAGCTTACAGCACCTGGTATTCCCAGGCGGTCTCCCATCCAAGTACTAACCAGGCCCGACCCTGCTTAGCTTCCGAGATCGGACGAGATCGGGCGTGTTCAGGGTGGTATGGCCGTAAGCAACAGCAGCAGCGGCCGGTAGGCCTTATATAGATGACAGTGGCCCTGCTGTGGAGTGTGTTTATTCCTTTACTCTATTTAGGCTGCTAAAGGTTACAAGTGACATTTTTCAGCAGTGACATTTAGTTGTTAGTTAGTGCTGCATTCATAAACATGACGATTGCTCATTCAGTCAGTCTGCCAAATGAAAAAAGCTTACAGCACCTGGTATTCCCAGGCGGTCTCCCATCCAAGTACTAACCAGGCCCGACCCTGCTTAGCTTCCGAGATCGGACGAGATTGGGCGTGTTCAGGGTGGTATGGCCGTAAGCAACAGCAGCCGCGGCCGGTAGGCCTTATATAGATGACAGTGGCCCTGCTGTGGAGTGTGTTTATTCCTTTACTCTACTTAGGCTGCTAAAGGTTACAAGTGACATTTTTCAGCAGTGACATTTAGTTGTTAGTTAGTGCTGCATTCATAAACATGACGATTGCTCATTCAGTCAGTCTGCCAAATGAAAAAAGCTTACAGCACCTGGTATTCCCAGGCGGTCTCCCATCCAAGTACTAACCAGGCCCGACCCTGCTTAGCTTCCGAGATCGGACGAGATCGGGCGTGTTCAGGGTGGTATGGCCTTAAGCAACAGCAGCAGCGGCCGGTAGGCGTTATATAGATGACAGTGGCCCTGCTGTGGAGTGTGTTTATTCCTTTACTCTACTTAGGCTGGGCTGCTAAAGGTTACAAGTGACATTTTTCAGCAGTGACATTTTGTTAGTTAGTGCTGCATTCATAAACATGACGATTGCTCATTCAGTCAGTCTGCCAAATGAAAAAAGCTTACAGCACCTGGTATTCCCAGGCGGTCTCCCATCCAAGTACTAACCAGGCCCGACCCTGCTTAGCTTCCGAGATCGGACGAGATCGGGCGTGTTTAGGGTGGTATGGCCGTAAGCAACAGCAGCAGCGGCCGGTAGGCCTTATATAGATGACAGTGGCCCTGCTGTGGAGTGTGTTTATTCCTTTACTCTACTTAGGCTGCTAAAGGTTACAAGTGACATTTTTCAGCAGTGACATTTTGTTGTTAGTTAGTGCTGCATTCATAAACATGACGATTGCTCATTCAGTCAGTCTGCCAAATGAAAAAAGCTTACAGCACCTGGTATTCCCAGGCGGTCTCCCATCCAAGTACTAACCAGGCCCGACCCTGCTTAGCTTCCGAGATCGGACGAGATCGGGCGTGTTCAGGGTGGTATGGCCGTAAGCAACAGCAGCAGCGGCCGGTAGGCCTTATATAGATGACAGTGGCCCTGCTGTGGAGTGTGTTTATTCCTTTACTCTACTTAGGCTGGGCTGCTAAAGGTTACAAGTGACATTTTTCAGCAGTGACATTTTGTTAGTTAGTGCTGCATTCATAAACATGACGATTGCTCATTCAGTCAGTCTGCCAAATGAAAAAAGCTTACAGCACCTGGTATTCCCAGGCGGTCTCCCATCCAAGTACTAACCAGGCCCGACCCTGCTTAGCTTCCGAGATCGGACAAGATCAGGCGTGTTCAGGGTGGTATGGCCGTAAGCAACAGCAGCAGCGGCCGGTAGGCCTTATATAGATGACAGTGGCCCTGCTGTGGAGTGTGTTTATTCCTTTACTCTACTTAGGCTGGGCTGCTAAAGGTTACAAGTGACATTTTTCAGCAGTGACATTTTGTTAGTTAGTGCTGCATTCATAAACATGACGATTGCTCATTCAGTCAGTCTGCCAAATGAAAAAAGCTTACAGCACCTGGTATTCCCAGGCGGTCTCCCATCCAAGTACTAACCAGGCCCGACCCTGCTTAGCTTCCGAGATCGGACGAGATCGGGCGTGTTCAGGGTGGTATGGCCGTAAGCAACAGCAGCAGCGGCCGGTAGGCCTTATATAGATGACAGTGGCCCTGCTGTGGAGTGTGTTTATTCCTTTACTCTACTTAGGCTGCTAAAGGTTACAAGTGACATTTTTCAGCAGTGACATTTAGTTGTTAGTTAGTGCTGCATTCATAAACATGACGATTGCTCATTCAGTCAGTCTGCCAAATGAAAAAAGCTTACAGCACCTGGTATTCCCAGGCGGTCTCCCATCCAAGTACTAACCAGGCCCGACCCTGCTTAGCTTCCGAGATCGGACGAGATCGGGCGTGTTCAGGGTGGTATGGCCGTAAGCAAAAGCAGCAGCGGCCGGTAGGCATTATATAGATGACAGTGGCCCTGCTGTGGAGTGTGTTTATTCCTTTACTCTACTTAGGCTGGGCTGCTAAAGGTTACAAGTGACATTTTTCAGCAGTGACATTTTGTTAGTTAGTGCTGCATTCATAAACATGACGATTGCTCATTCAGTCAGTCTGCCAAATGAAAAAAGCTTACAGCACCTGGTATTCCCAGGCGGTCTCCCATCCAAGTACTAACCAGGCCCGACCCTGCTTAGCTTCCGAGATCGGACGAGATCGGGCGTGTTCAGGGTGGTATGGCCGTAAGCAACAGCAGCAGCGGCCGGTAGGCCTTATATAGATGACAGTGGCCCTGCTGTGGAGTGTGTTTATTCCTTTACTCTACTTAGGCTGCTAAAGGTTACAAGTGACATTTTTCAGCAGTGACATTTAGTTGTTAGTTAGTGCTGCATTCATAAACATGACGATTGCTCATTCAGTCAGTCTGCCAAATGAAAAAAGCTTACAGCACCTGGTATTCCCAGGCGGTCTCCCATCCAAGTACTAACCAGGCCCGACCCTGCTTAGCTTCCGAGATCGGACGACATCGGGCGTGTTCAGGGTGGTATGGCCGTAAGCAACAGCAGCAGCGGCCGGTAGGCCTTATATAGATGACAGTGGCCCTGCTGTGGAGTGTGTTTATTCCTTTACTCTACTTAGGCTGGGCTGCTAAAGGTTACAAGTGACATTTTTCAGCAGTGACATTTTGTTAGTTAGTGCTGCATTCATAAACATGACGATTGCTCATTCAGTCAGTCTGCCAAATGAAAAAAGCTTACAGCACCTGGTATTCCCAGGCGGTCTCCCATCAAAGTACTAACCAGGCCCGACCCTGCTTAGCTTCCGAGATCGGACGAGATCGGGCGTGTTCAGGGTGGTATGGCCGTAAGCAACAGCAGCAGCGGCCGGTAGGCCTTATATAGATGACAGTGGCCCTGCTGTGGAGTGTGTTTATTCCTTTACTCTACTTAGGCTGGGCTGCTAAAGGTTACAAGTGACATTTTTCAGCAGTGACATTTTGTTAGTTAGTGCTGCATTCATAAACATGACGATTGCTCATTCAGTCAGTCTGCCAAATGAAAAAAGCTTACAGCACCTGGTATTCCCAGGCGGTCTCCCATCCAAGTACTAACCAGGCCCGACCCTGCTTAGCTTCCGAGATCGGCCGAGATCGGGCGTGTTCAGGGTGGTATGGCCGTAAGCAACAGCAGCAGCGGCCGGTAGGCCTTATATAGATGACAGTGGCCCTGCTGTGGAGTGTGTTTATTCCTTTACTCTACTTAGGCTGGGCTGCTAAAGGTTACAAGTGACATTTTTCAGCAGTGACATTTTGTTAGTTAGTGCTGCATTCATAAACATGACGATTGCTCATTCAGTCAGTCTGACAAATGAAAAAAGCTTACAGCACCTGGTATTCCCAGGCGGTGTCCCATCCAAGTACTAACCAGGCCCGACCCTGCTTAGCTTCCGAGATCGGACGAGATCGGGCGTGTTCAGGGTGGTATGGCCGTAAGCAACAGCAGCAGCGGCCGGTAGGCCTTATATAGATGACAGTGGCCCTGCTGTGGAGTGTGTTTATTCCTTTACTCTACTTAGGCTGCTAAAGGTTACAAGTGACATTTTTCAGCAGTGACATTTAGTTGTTAGTTAGTGCTGCATTCATAAACATGACGATTGCTCATTCAGTCAGTCTGCCAAATGAAAAAAGCTTACAGCACCTGGTATTCCCAGGCGGTCTCCCATCCAAGTACTAACCAGGCCCGACCCTGCTTAGCTTCCGAGATCGGACGAGATCGGGCTTGTTCAGGGTGGTATGGCCGTAAGCAACAGCAGCAGCGGCCGGTAGGCCTTATATAGATGACAGTGGCCCTGCTGTGGAGTGTGTTTATTCCTTTACTCTATTTAGGCTGCTAAAGGTTACAAGTGACATTTTTCAGCAGTGACATTTAGTTTTTAGTTAGTGCTGCATTCATAAACATGACGATTGCTCATTCAGTCAGTCTGCCAAATGAAAAAAGCTTACAGCACCTGGTATTCCCAGGCGGTCTCCCATCCAAGTACTAACCAGGCCCGACCCTGCTTAGCTTCCGAGATCGGACGAGATCGGGCGTGTTCAGGGTGGTATGGCCGTAAGCAACAGCAGCAGCGGCCGGTAGGCCTTATATAGATGACAGTGGCCCTGCTGTGGAGTGTGTTTATTCCTTTACTCTATTTAGGCTGCTAAAGGTTACAAGTGACATTTTTCAGCAGTGACATTTAGTTGTTAGTTAGTGCTGCATTCATAAACATGACGATTGCTCATTCAGTCAGTCTGCCAAATGAAAAAAGCTTACAGCACCTGGTATTCCCAGGCGGTCTCCCATCCAAGTACTAACCAGGCCCGACCCTGCTTAGCTTCCGAGATCGGACGAGATTGGGCGTGTTCAGGGTGGTATGGCCGTAAGCAACAGCAGCCGCGGCCGGTAGGCCTTATATAGATGACAGTGGCCCTGCTGTGGAGTGTGTTTATTCCTTTACTCTACTTAGGCTGCTAAAGGTTACAAGTGACATTTTTCAGCAGTGACATTTAGTTGTTAGTTAGTGCTGCATTCATAAACATGACGATTGCTCATTCAGTCAGTCTGCCAAATGAAAAAAGCTTACAGCACCTGGTATTCCCAGGCGGTCTCCCATCCAAGTACTAACCAGGCCCGACCCTGCTTAGCTTCCGAGATCGGACGAGATCGGGCGTGTTCAGGGTGGTATGGCCTTAAGCAACAGCAGCAGCGGCCGGTAGGCGTTATATAGATGACAGTGGCCCTGCTGTGGAGTGTGTTTATTCCTTTACTCTACTTAGGCTGGGCTGCTAAAGGTTACAAGTGACATTTTTCAGCAGTGACATTTTGTTAGTTAGTGCTGCATTCATAAACATGACGATTGCTCATTCAGTCAGTCTGCCAAATGAAAAAAGCTTACAGCACCTGGTATTCCCAGGCGGTCTCCCATCCAAGTACTAACCAGGCCCGACCCTGCTTAGCTTCCGAGATCGGACGAGATCGGGCGTGTTTAGGGTGGTATGGCCGTAAGCAACAGCAGCAGCGGCCGGTAGGCCTTATATAGATGACAGTGGCCCTGCTGTGGAGTGTGTTTATTCCTTTACTCTACTTAGGCTGCTAAAGGTTACAAGTGACATTTTTCAGCAGTGACATTTTGTTGTTAGTTAGTGCTGCATTCATAAACATGACGATTGCTCATTCAGTCAGTCTGCCAAATGAAAAAAGCTTACAGCACCTGGTATTCCCAGGCGGTCTCCCATCCAAGTACTAACCAGGCCCGACCCTGCTTAGCTTCCGAGATCGGACGAGATCGGGCGTGTTCAGGGTGGTATGGCCGTAAGCAACAGCAGCAGCGGCCGGTAGGCCTTATATAGATGACAGTGGCCCTGCTGTGGAGTGTGTTTATTCCTTTACTCTACTTAGGCTGGGCTGCTAAAGGTTACAAGTGACATTTTTCAGCAGTGACATTTTGTTAGTTAGTGCTGCATTCATAAACATGACGATTGCTCATTCAGTCAGTCTGCCAAATGAAAAAAGCTTACAGCACCTGGTATTCCCAGGCGGTCTCCCATCCAAGTACTAACCAGGCCCGACCCTGCTTAGCTTCCGAGATCGGACAAGATCAGGCGTGTTCAGGGTGGTATGGCCGTAAGCAACAGCAGCAGCGGCCGGTAGGCCTTATATAGATGACAGTGGCCCTGCTGTGGAGTGTGTTTATTCCTTTACTCTACTTAGGCTGGGCTGCTAAAGGTTACAAGTGACATTTTTCAGCAGTGACATTTTGTTAGTTAGTGCTGCATTCATAAACATGACGATTGCTCATTCAGTCAGTCTGCCAAATGAAAAAAGCTTACAGCACCTGGTATTCCCAGGCGGTCTCCCATCCAAGTACTAACCAGGCCCGACCCTGCTTAGCTTCCGAGATCGGACGAGATCGGGCGTGTTCAGGGTGGTATGGCCGTAAGCAACAGCAGCAGCGGCCGGTAGGCCTTATATAGATGACAGTGGCCCTGCTGTGGAGTGTGTTTATTCCTTTACTCTACTTAGGCTGCTAAAGGTTACAAGTGACATTTTTCAGCAGTGACATTTAGTTGTTAGTTAGTGCTGCATTCATAAACATGACGATTGCTCATTCAGTCAGTCTGCCAAATGAAAAAAGCTTACAGCACCTGGTATTCCCAGGCGGTCTCCCATCCAAGTACTAACCAGGCCCGACCCTGCTTAGCTTCCGAGATCGGACGAGATCGGGCGTGTTCAGGGTGGTATGGCCGTAAGCAACAGCAGCAGCGGCCGGTAGGCCTTATATAGATGACAGTGGCCCTGCTGTGGAGTGTGTTTATTCCTTTACTCTACTTAGGCTGGGCTGCTAAAGGTTACAAGTGACATTTTTCAGCAGTGACATTTTGTTAGTTAGTGCTGCATTCATAAACATGACGATTGCTCATTCAGTCAGTCTGCCAAATGAAAAAAGCTTACAGCACCTGGTATTCCCAGGCGGTCTCCCATCCAAGTACTAACCAGGCCCGACCCTGCTTAGCTTCCGAGATCGGACGAGATCGGGCGTGTTCAGGGTGGTATGGCCGTAAGCAACAGCAGCAGCGGCCGGTAGGCATTATATAGATGACAGTGGCCCTGCTGTGGAGTGTGTTTATTCCTTTACTCTACTTAGGCTGGGCTGCTAAAGGTTACAAGTGACATTTTTCAGCAGTGACATTTTGTTAGTTAGTGCTGCATTCATAAACATGACGATTGCTCATTCAGTCAGTCTGCCAAATGAAAAAAGCTTACAGCACCTGGTATTCCCAGGCGGTCTCCCATCCAAGTACTAACCAGGCCCGACCCTGCTTAGCTTCCGAGATCGGACGAGATCGGGCGTGTTCAGGGTGGTATGGCCGTAAGCAACAGCAGCAGCGGCCGGTAGGCCTTATATAGATGACAGTGGCCCTGCTGTGGAGTGTGTTTATTCCTTTACTCTACTTAGGCTGCTAAAGGTTACAAGTGACATTTTTCAGCAGTGACATTTAGTTGTTAGTTAGTGCTGCATTCATAAACATGACGATTGCTCATTCAGTCAGTCTGCCAAATGAAAAAAGCTTACAGCACCTGGTATTCCCAGGCGGTCTCCCATCCAAGTACTAACCAGGCCCGACCCTGCTTAGCTTCCGAGATCGGACGAGATCGGGCGTGTTCAGGGTGGTATGGCCGTAAGCAACAGCAGCAGCGGCCGGTAGGCCTTATATAGATGACAGTGGCCCTGCTGTGGAGTGTGTTTATTCCTTTACTCTACTTAGGCTGGGCTGCTAAAGGTTACAAGTGACATTTTTCAGCAGTGACATTTTGTTAGTTAGTGCTGCATTCATAAACATGACGATTGCTCATTCAGTCAGTCTGCCAAATGAAAAAAGCTTACAGCACCTGGTATTCCCAGGCGGTCTCCCATCCAAGTACTAACCAGGCCCGACCCTGCTTAGCTTCCGAGATCGGACGAGATCGGGCGTGTTCAGGGTGGTATGGCCGTAAGCAACAGCAGCAGCGGCCGGTAGGCCTTATATAGATGACAGTGGCCCTGCTGTGGAGTGTGTTTATTCCTTTACTCTATTTAGGCTGCTAAAGGTTACAAGTGACATTTTTCAGCAGTGACATTTAGTTGTTAGTTAGTGCTGCATTCATAAACATGACGATTGCTCATTCAGTCAGTCTGCCAAATGAAAAAAGCTTACAGCACCTGGTATTCCCAGGCGGTCTCCCATCCAAGTACTAACCAGGCCCGACCCTGCTTAGCTTCCGAGATCGGACGAGATCGGGCGTGTTCAGGGTGGTATGGCCGTAAGCAACAGCAGCAGCGGCCGGTAGGCCTTATATAGATGACAGTGGCCCTGCTGTGGAGTGTGTTTATTCCTTTACTCTACTTAGGCTGGGCTGCTAAAGGTTACAAGTGACATTTTTCAGCAGTGACATTTTGTTAGTTAGTGCTGCATTCATAAACATGACGATTGCTCATTCAGTCAGTCTGCCAAATGAAAAAAGCTTACAGCACCTGGTATTCCCAGGCGGTCTCCCATCCAAGTACTAACCAGGCCCGACCCTGCTTAGCTTCCGAGATCGGACGAGATCGGGCGTGTTCAGGGTGGTATGGCCGTAAGCAACAGCAGCAGCGGCCGGTAGGCCTTATATAGATGACAGTGGCCCTGCTGTGGAGTGTGTTTATTCCTTTACTCTACTTAGGCTGCTAAAGGTTACAAGTGACATTTTTCAGCAGTGACATTTAGTTGTTAGTTAGTGCTGCATTCATAAACATGACGATTGCTCATTCAGTCAGTCTGCCAAATGAAAAAAGCTTACAGCACCTGGTATTCCCAGGCGGTCTCCCATCCAAGTACTAACCAGGCCCGACCCTGCTTAGCTTCCGAGATCGGACGAGATCGGGCGTGTTCAGGGTGGTATGGCCGTAAGCAACAGCAGCAGCGGCCGGTAGGCCTTATATAGATGACAGTGGCCCTGCTGTGGAGTGTGTTTATTCCTTTACTCTACTTAGGCTGGGCTGCTAAAGGTTACAAGTGACATTTTTCAGCAGTGACATTTTGTTAGTTAGTGCTGCATTCATAAACATGACGATTGCTCATTCAGTCAGTCTGCCAAATGAAAAAAGCTTACAGCACCTGGTATTCCCAGGCGGTCTCCCATCCAAGTACTAACCAGGCCCGACCCTGCTTAGCTTCCGAGATCGGACGAGATCGGGCGTGTTCAGGGTGGTATGGCCGTAAGCAACAGCAGCAGCGGCCGGTAGGCCTTATATAGATGACAGTGGCCCTGCTGTGGAGTGTGTTTATTCCTTTACTCTACTTAGGCTGCTAAAGGTTACAAGTGACATTTTTCAGCAGTGACATTTAGTTGTTAGTTAGTGCTGCATTCATAAACATGACGATTGCTCATTCAGTCAGTCTGCCAAATGAAAAAAGCTTACAGCACCTGGTATTCCCAGGCGGTCTCCCATCCAAGTACTAACCAGGCCCGACCCTGCTTAGCTTCCGAGATCGGACGAGATCGGGCGTGTTCAGGGTGGTATGGCCTTAAGCAACAGCAGCAGCGGCCGGTAGGCCTTATATAGATGACAGTGGCCCTGCTGTGGAGTGTGTTTATTCCTTTACTCTACTTAGGCTGGGCTGCTAAAGGTTACAAGTGACATTTTTCAGCAGTGACATTTTGTTAGTTAGTGCTGCATTCATAAACATGACGATTGCTCATTCAGTCAGTCTGCCAAATGAAAAAAGCTTACAGCACCTGGTATTCCCAGGCGGTCTCCCATCCAAGTACTAACCAGGCCCGACCCTGCTTAGCTTCCGAGATCGGACGAGATCGGGCGTGTTCAGGGTGGTATGGCCGTAAGCAACAGCAGCAGCGGCCGGTAGGCCTTATATAGATGACAGTGGCCCTGCTGTGGAGTGTGTTTATTCCTTTACTCTATTTAGGCTGCTAAAGGTTACAAGTGACATTTTTCAGCAGTGACATTTAGTTGTTAGTTAGTGCTGCATTCATAAACATGACGATTGCTCATTCAGTCAGTCTGCCAAATGAAAAAAGCTTACAGCACCTGGTATTCCCAGGCGGTCTCCCATCCAAGTACTAACCAGGCCCGACCCTGCTTAGCTTCCGAGATCGGACGAGATCGGGCGTGTTCAGGGTGGTATGGCCGTAAGCAACAGCAGCAGCGGCCGGTAGGCCTTATATAGATGACAATGGCCCTGCTGTGGAGTGTGTTTATTCCTTTACTCTACTTAGGCTGGGCTGCTAAAGGTTACAAGTGACATTTTTCAGCAGTGACATTTTGTTAGTTAGTGCTGCATTCATAAACATGACGATTGCTCATTCAGTCAGTCTGCCAAATGAAAAAAGCTTACAGCACCTGGTATTCCCAGGCGGTCTCCCATCCAAGTACTAACCAGGCCCGACCCTGCTTAGCTTCCGAGATCGGACGAGATCGGGCGTGTTCAGGGTGGTATGGCCGTAAGCAACAGCAGCAGCGGCCGGTAGGCCTTATATAGATGACAGTGGCACTGCTGTGGAGTGTGTTTATTCCTTTACTCTACTTAGGCTGCTAAAGGTTACAAGTGACATTTTTCAGCAGTGACATTTAGTTGTTAGTTAGTGCTGCATTCATAAACATGACGATTGCTCATTCAGTCAGTCTGCCAAATGAAAAAAGCTTACAGCACCTGGTATTCCCAGGCGGTCTCCCATCCAAGCACTAACCAGGCCCGACCCTGCTTAGCTTCCGAGATCGGACGAGATCGGGCGTGTTCAGGGTGGTATGGCCGTAAGCAACAGCAGCAGCGGCCGGTAGGCGTTATATAGATGACAGTGGCCCTGCTGTGGAGTGTGTTTATTCCTTTACTCTACTTAGGCTGGGCTGCTAAAGGTTACAAGTTACATTTTTCAGCAGTGACATTTTGTTAGTTAGTGCTGCATTCATAAACATGACGATTGCTCATTCAGTCAGTCTGCCAAATGAAAAAAGCTTACAGCACCTGGTATTCCCAGGCGGTCTCCCATCCAAGTACTAACCAGGCCCGACCCTGCTTAGCTTCCGAGATCGGACGAGATCGGGCGTGTTCAGGGTGGTATGGCCGTAAGCAACAGCAGCAGCGGCCGGTAGGCATTATATAGATGACAGTGGCCCTGCTGTGGAGTGTGTTTATTCCTTTACTCTACTTAGGCTGGGCTGCTAAAGGTTACAAGTGACATTTTTCAGCAGTGACATTTTGTTAGTTAGTGTGTTTATTCCTTTACTCTACTTACGCTGGGCTGCTAAAGGTTACAAGTGACATTTTTCAGCAGTGACATTTTGTTAGTTAGTGCTGCATTCATAAACATGACGATTGCTCATTCAGTCAGTCTGCCAAATGAAAAAAGCTTACAGCACCTGGTATTCCCAGGCGGTCTCCCATCCAAGTACTAACCAGGCCCGACCCTGCTTAGCTTCCGAGATCGGACGAGATCGGGCGTGTTCAGGGTGGTATGGCCGTAAGCAACAGCAGCAGCGGCCGGTAGGCCTTATATAGATGACAGTGGCCCTGCTGTGGAGTGTGTTTATTCCTTTACTCTACTTAGGCTGGGCTGCTAAAGGTTACAAGTGACATTTTTCAGCAGTGACATTTTGTTAGTTAGTGCTGCATTCATAAACATGACGATTGCTCATTCAGTCAGTCTGCCAAATGAAAAAAGCTTACAGCACCTGGTATTCCCAGGCGGTCTCCCATCCAAGTACTAACCAGGCCCGACCCTGCTTAGCTTCCGAGATCGGCCGAGATCGGGCGTGTTCAGGGTGGTATGGCCGTAAGCAACAGCAGCAGCGGCCGGTAGGCCTTATATAGATGACAGTGGCCCTGCTGTGGAGTGTGTTTATTCCTTTACTCTACTTAGGCTGGGCTGCTAAAGGTTACAAGTGACATTTTTCAGCAGTGACATTTTGTTAGTTAGTGCTGCATTCATAAACATTACGATTGCTCATTCAGTCAGTCTGACAAATGAAAAAAGCTTACAGCACCTGGTATTCCCAGGCGGTCTCCCATCCAAGTACTAACCAGGCCCGACCCTGCTTAGCTTCCGAGATCGGACGAGATCGGGCGTGTTCAGGGTGGTATGGCCGTAAGCAACAGCAGCAGCGGCCGGTAGGCGTTATATAGATGACAGTGGCCCTGCTGTGGAGTGTGTTTATTCCTTTACTCTACTTAGGCTGCTAAAGGTTACAAGTGACATTTTTCAGCAGTGACATTTAGTTGTTAGTTAGTGCTGCATTCATAAACATGACGATTGCTCATTCAGTCAGTCTGCCAAATGAAAAAAGCTTACAGCACCTGGTATTCCCAGGCGGTCTCCCATCCAAGTACTAACCAGGCCCGACCCTGCTTAGCTTCCGAGATCGGACGAGATCGGGCTTGTTCAGGGTGGTATGGCCGTAAGCAACAGCAGCAGCGGCCGGTAGGCCTTATATAGATGACAGTGGCCCTGCTGTGGAGTGTGTTTATTCCTTTACTCTATTTAGGCTGCTAAAGGTTACAAGTGACATTTTTCAGCAGTGACATTTAGTTTTTAGTTAGTGCTGCATTCATAAACATGACGATTGCTCATTCAGTCAGTCTGCCAAATGAAAAAAGCTTACAGCACCTGGTATTCCCAGGCGGTCTCCCATACAAGTACTAACCAGGCCCGACCCTGCTTAGCTTCCGAGATCGGACGAGATCGGGCGTGTTCAGGGTGGTATGGCCGTAAGCAACAGGAGCAGCGGCCAGTAGGCCTTATATAGATGACAGTGGCCCTGCTGTGGAGTGTGTTTATTCCTTTACTCTACTTAGGCTGGGCTGCTAAAGGTTACAAGTGACATTTTTCAGCAGTGACATTTTGTTAGTTAGTGCTGCATTCATAAACATGACGATTGCTCATTCAGTCAGTCTGCCAAATGAAAAAAGCTTACAGCACCTGGTATTCCCAGGCGGTCTCCCATCCAAGTACTAACCAGGCCCGACCCTGCTTAGCTTCCGAGATCGGACGAGATCGGGCTTGTTCAGGGTGGTATGGCCGTAAGCAACAGCAGCAGCGGCCGGTAGGCCTTATATAGATGACAGTGGCCCTGCTGTGGAGTGTGTTTATTCCTTTACTCTATTTAGGCTGCTAAAGGTTACAAGTGACATTTTTCAGCAGTGACATTTAGTTTTTAGTTAGTGCTGCATTCATAAACATGACGATTGCTCATTCAGTCAGTCTGCCAAATGAAAAAAGCTTACAGCACCTGGTATTCCCAGGCGGTCTCCCATACAAGTACTAACCAGGCCCGACCCTGCTTAGCTTCCGAGATCGGACGAGATCGGGCGTGTTCAGGGTGGTATGGCCGTAAGCAACAGGAGCAGCGGCCGGTAGGCCTTATATAGATGACAGTGGCCCTGCTGTGGAGTGTGTTTATTCCTTTACTCTACTTAGGCTGGGCTGCTAAAGGTTACAAGTGACATTTTTCAGCAGTGACATTTTGTTAGTTAGTGCTGCATTCATAAACATGACGATTGCTCATTCAGTCAGTCTGCCAAATGAAAAAAGCTTACAGCACCTGGTATTCCCAGGCGGTCTCCCATCCAAGTACTAACCAGGCCCGACCCTGCTTAGCTTCCGAGATCGGACGAGATCGGGCGTGTTCAGGGTGGTATGGCTGTAAGCAACAGCAGCAGCGGCCGGTAGGCCTTATATAGATGACAGTGGCCCTGCTGTGGAGTGTGTTTATTCCTTTACTCTACTTAGGCTGGGCTGCTAAAGGTTACAAGTGACATTTTTCAGCAGTGACATTTTGTTAGTTAGTGCTGCATTCATAAACATGACGATTGCTCATTCAGTCAGTCTGCCAAATGAAAAAAGCTTACAGCACCTGGTATTCCCAGGCGGTCTCCCATCCAAGTACTAACCAGGCCCGACCCTGCTTAGCTTCCGAGATCGGCCGAGATCGGGCGTGTTCAGGGTGGTATGGCCATAAGCAACAGCAGCAGCGGCCGGTAGGCCTTATATAGATGACAGTGGCCCTGCTGTGGAGTGTGTTTATTCCTTTACTCTACTTAGGCTGGGCTGCTAAAGGTTACAAGTGACATTTTTCAGCAGTGACATTTTGTTAGTTAGTGCTGCATTCATAAACATGACGATTGCTCATTCAGTCAGTCTGCCAAATGAAAAAAGCTTACAGCACCTGGTATTCCCAGGCGGTCTCCCATCCAAGTACTAACCAGGCCCGACCCTGCTTAGCTTCCGAGATCGGACGAGATCGGGCGTGTTCAGGGTGGTATGGCCGTAAGCAACAGCAGCAGCGGCCGGTAGGCCTTATATAGATGACAGTGGCCCTGCTGTGGAGTGTGTTTATTCCTTTACTCTATTTAGGCTGCTAAAGGTTACAAGTGACATTTTTCAGCAGTGACATTTAGTTGTTAGTTAGTGCTGCATTCATAAACATGACGATTGCTCATTCAGTCAGTCTGCCAAATGAAAAAAACTTACAGCACCTGGTATTCCCAGGCGGTCTCCCATCCAAGTACTAACCAGGCCCGACCCTGCTTAGCTTCCGAGATCGGACGAGATCGGGCGTGTTCAGGGTGGTATGGCCGTAAGCAACAGCAGCAGCGGCCGGTAGGCCTTATATAGATGACAATGGCCCTGCTGTGGAGTGTGTTTATTCCTTTACTCTACTTAGGCTGGGCTGCTAAAGGTTACAAGTGACATTTTTCAGCAGTGACATTTTGTTAGTTAGTGCTGCATTCATAAACATGACGATTGCTCATTCAGTCAGTCTGCCAAATGAAAAAAGCTTACAGCACCTGGTATTCCCAGGCGGTCTCCCATCCAAGTACTAACCAGGCCCGACCCTGCTTAGCTTCCGAGATTGGACGAGATCGGGCGTGTTCAGGGTGGTATGGCCGTAAGCAACAGCAGCAGCGGCCGGTAGGCCTTATATAGATGACAGTGGCCCTGCTGTGGAGTGTGTTTATTCCTTTACTCTACTTAGGCTGGGCTGCTAAAGGTTACAAGTGACATTTTTCAGCAGTGACATTTTGTTAGTTAGTGCTGCATTCATAAACATGACGATTGCTCATTCAGTCAGTCTGCCAAATGAAAAAAGCTTACAGCACCTGGTATTCCCAGGCGGTCTCCCATCCAAGTACTAACCAGGCCCGACCCTGCTTAGCTTCCGAGATCGGCCGAGATCGGCCGAGATCGGGCGTGTTCAGGGTGGTATGGCCGTAAGCAACAGCAGCAGCGGCCGGTAGGCCTTATATAGATGACAGTGGCCCTGCTGTGGAGTGTGTTTATTCCTTTACTCTACTTAGGCTGGGCTGCTAAAGGTTACAAGTGACATTTTTCAGCAGTGACATTTTGTTAGTTAGTGCTGCATTCATAAACATGACGATTGCTCATTCAGTCAGTCTGCCAAATGAAAAAAGCTTACAGCACCTGGCATTCCCAGGCGGTCTCCCATCCAAGTACTAACCAGGCCCGACCCTGCTTAGCTTCCGAGATCGGACGAGATCGGGCGTGTTCAGGGTAGTATGGCCGTAAGCAACAGCAGCAGCGGCCGGTAGGCCTTATATAGATGACAGTGGCCCTGCTGTGGAGTGTGTTTATTCCTTTACTCTACTTAGGCTGGGCTGCTAAAGGTTACAAGTGACATTTTCAGCAGTGACATTTTGTTAGTTAGTGCTGCATTCATAAACATGACGATTGCTCATTCAGTCAGTCTGCCAAATGAAAAAAGCTTACAGCACCTGATATTCCCAGGCGGTCTCCCATCCAAGTACTAACCAGGCCCGACCCTGCTTAGCTTCCGAGATCGGACGAGATCGGGTGTGTTCAGGGTGGTATGGCCGTAAGCAACAGCAGCAGCGGCCGGTAGGCCTTATATAGATGACAGTGGCCCTGCTGTGGAGTGTGTTTATTCCTTTACTCTACTTAGGCTGGGCTGCTAAAGGTTACAAGTGACATTTTTCAGCAGTGACATTTTGTTAGTTAGTGCTGCATTCATAAACATGACGATTGCTCATTCAGTCAGTCTGCCAAATGAAAAAAGCTTACAGCACCTGGTATTCCCAGGCGGTCTCCCATCCAAGTACTAACCAGGCCCGACCCTGCTTAGCTTCCGAGATCGGACGAGATCGGGCGTGTTCAGGGTGGTATGGCCGTAAGCAACAGCAGCAGCGGCCGGTAGGCCTTATATAGATGACAATGGCCCTGCTGTGGAGTGTGTTTATTCCTTTACTCTACTTAGGCTGGGCTGCTAAAGGTTACAAGTGACATTTTTCAGCAGTGACATTTTGTTAGTTAGTGCTGCATTCATAAACATGACGATTGCTCATTCAGTCAGTCTGCCAAATGAAAAAAGCTTACAGCACCTGGTATTCCCAGGCGGTCTCCCATCCAAGTACTAACCAGGCCCGACCCTGCTTAGCTTCCGAGATTGGACGAGATCGG